>NC_088876.1:19131180-19281571 GCF_032884065.1 Artemia franciscana
CCTCATCTTTGATTCAGTGGAGCTCTTTGCATTTCTTTCAAGTGGCCAATTTTGTTTTCGTTAATTCCTGTTTCTTTTTTGTTAACATAATCTTTATGACGAAAAGTAAAATAATATTCTATTCGTTTTGTTTATCAAACAATAAGTGGCATCAAACTGAATTTAAGTAGTGATGCAGCTAAATATTAACCTAAAGTCTGAATAGCTTAATAACCAAAAGGCTATTTTCAAGGTCTTGTTAACAATAGATGCATAAAAACAATTGAATGTTGATCCTTCTTCAAAGAAGCTGAAATCAAATAGTTTAATATTTTCCATCAAAAGTTGGGTATAAAAATTAGCTATCGTCAAAAGTTGATTGGTTAATGTTACATATAAAAAATCTAGGAAATTTTTGAAATAGGAAGAAAACTTTCTTAGTAAATAAAGAGATATAATAAAAGTCACTCCATCTTATTCAGAATATAAGAAAACTTTGCTGTAATGGTATCAAACTACTATGTACAAAATGTTAAATTTGAATTTTTTTCAAAAGAAAGATAATTCCCCCCAGAAATAATTTTGGGGAACTCTTTAAAAATGATGAATTCTTTGTCTCCTACCATATCATCTTCATTACTTCTGACCAATCTTGTCTTTGCAACATTTTCTTGTTTTTGTTTTCGCACATTTTGTCGAACACAGATATGAAAGAGACGTCTTGAATTTTTACTAGTTTTTCTATAGTGTTTGAAACCTGTTTTTATGCAATATATATCTTTGAATATGAACGTGACATCATGAGTCTTTACTTTTTTGTTCTATAGTTTGTAAACCTGTTTTTTTATACATAATATATTTTCAATAACAATTTTACTCTATAGGCTTAAGAATGTACTTCTTATGAATGCAACTTCCTATAAGAAGTATTAACCTACTATCTCTTGATTTAAAATTTGGATGCCTTTTTTACTTTTCTTAAATAATATCGTCAAATGCACGAAGAGTTAAAAAAGTGTCATATGAACGAATAGCCATAGGAATTGACAAACAAAGATTTATTCCTATATCATGAAAAGAGAAATCACCAATGCAACAGCACAAAAAAAAGAAAAAAAAAGAAAAAAAGAGAGACAGAAGGAGAAAAGGAAGACTGTTTTCCTAAATTAGTGATTAACATAGACCAGCACTTGAATGAGGCCTTAACCCTACTCATCCATACAATCACATATGTCAAACAGCATAGCCATACACAATCAACCATAAAGAATAATCCATGGACAGGCAGTCATGTCGTCAATAAGTATAAGTCGTCATTTACCAAACAATAGAAAAAATAATAAAGACAAATAATTCAGAGGCAACAACCCAACACAAGGGCTCATCAGGAGAATACACTGGTCTATATATGGTTTTGCCAATTTAAATTCTCTACCCAGCCAAGTGTTGTGGCTACCACAGAATATCCATGGCATCCCCGTGTCAGGTATCACCCCCAAAATACATGCCTATGAAAGAAAAAAAAACAGCAAATGTAAAGCAACCAAGTAACACCAAAACAAGCTTATCCTGTTAATATATCCCTCTTTTTAGCAACAATAGGTAAACTAAATATAATAAATTTTACCAAATCACAAATATTAGCACATTGCAAAAAACCTGAATGAACTAAACAATTATTTCATCTTTACCATGTGGCTAATTTTAAAAAAAAAACCCGCTCAATTAGAAACACAATTCAAAATAAATGGCACTGCAACAACATTTCTCGAACCTCCGAAACTAGTTGAAAATTTCTTTAAATATTTCTAGATAATTCTTTTGATATTTATTTAAAAGTTCGTTATAATGAAAACTAAATTTTTTAAATTGCCAAGTTAATTTATTTGCAGAAAATCCTTTTGATATCAATTTTTGGCTTAAGATTTTACATCTATTTTCAAAATCAATATAATTACTACAAATCCTTGCATAACGAAGTAGCTGTGAGAAAAACGCTGATTATATGATATTTTAGTGTATATTACTTTCAGGGAATGGGAAACTAATAACTTCAAACTCAAAATCATCCGTTTTATTATAAAATTTTAAAACTTAATTTATTATTATCACAAATATAAATATTTAAATCTAAGAAATGATCTTCATGACCTGCGCCATGACTAGGCTCAAGAATAAGCTCTGATGGATATATATTTTTAGAAATATCAATGAAATCCTTACAATTTAAGACCAAAACACCATCTAAATATCTTTTATTATTTGACAAAACATGTTTTAAATTAATTGGATTTTTCTTATCCATCATATATTTATATTCTAGTTGAGTTAAAAACAAGTCAGCTATAATTGGGCTGGTATTCCCCCCCCATGGGAATTCCCAAAATTTGCTTGTAGAAATCACCACCAAATCTTATATAAGTATTGTATAAAACAAATTCTAATAATTCAAAAATCATATCCAAGCTGTAACATCTCAAGTTAAGTGTAGTATTAAAGCAATTTGTCCATATAGCTTTTTTATTATAAGTGTCTATTTTTAAGAACCTTTTACTAGATAAGAAGAAAGATTTCTTGATAACAGTTTTTAAATTATAAAACACTACATTAAGTGATAAATTAGTATACATTTTCGCAAAATCGATAGACTCATTTCTTTTAGCTGAAACCATTGTTAAAGAATCTATCACCCGCAGTGAATTATTAACATTCCAATATGGATTAAAATTCGAAAATTTTTTAATACCAGAACAATAGGTTTTAAGTTTATTTACAATTTCCTTTAAAATTAAAGAGAAGTCAGTAGCAGCACTGCGGGTTGGGCATTTAGCTGCTCCAGTAATAAACCATGGCTTAGGGGGATTCTTATGAAATTTTACAGTCCAATATAGGAAAGGGAACTTTTTATCATTGTCATTTATTTTAATATTAAAATTTTTAAAAAGTATTTCTTCAGTCTTTTCAATTAAATTCTCATCCTCTATATTTACCTTTTTGTAAACATTAGTTGTGCATAACTCCCTTTTTAAGATATCACAATACAGCTTCTGACAAATTATGGCAAAATTATTATTAGCTTTATCCACTGGCACAATTACAAATTCATTCTTTAGATTAGCAATTGCTTGTTTAATCTTCGCATTATAAAATAATGATTTAGTGTTACTATTTTTTAAGCTAGATTATATTTTATTTCTTATTCTACTAATAATTAAATTCTTCCAACTTTGAAAACTCTCTTTATTTTTATTCTCTTTCTTACACCTCTTATCAATAAATAAATCAAAATCATTTTCCAAGCCATCAAGAACACTCGATGGTTTCAGATGATGAGAAAGACGGAAATTATCCACTTTATTCATTATAATTTGAAGATCATCTTGTTTTATTATTGACAAGTGCCCTGTCATAACATGTTTGTAAGTTAGATTTACAAATTGGCCAAGTTGCTTACAATTACAAACCGGTTTCCAATTTAAATCACTATCTAATCTTTTTAGATTAGTTAAAAATATTACTAATTTTTATAATTAAAAATAATTTGCCCAATAGTTTTTGAAAATTTATAAGTTAAATTTTTATATTTTATATAAGTTTATATATAAACTTAATATTATAATATTATAAACTAAATATTATAATATATAAGTTTATATTTAAGAGCCAACACAAATTTGTACCCTCATTGGAGACCAGAACAAAATGTACACTGTAATGGAAAGAAAGTGATTTTTTTTTATTTCTTAAGTCACGGCTTAATGTACTTAAAGGCTTTTGTTATTTCGCCATTCAACTACCTCATTTTGAAACCTAAAAATTTAACGTAACCGTAACCGTAAAGTAACCGGGAAGACTCTTCCCAATAGAACTTCAAAGCTGAATGAAGTTTTTGCTCAAGTACTCAGTTATGGGGGTTTTCCTCCTTTAGATAATTTAATCGAACTTTAATCCTTCTTCTTGTTGGTTCGAACACCGTGCCTATGACTAGATAAAGGGGGGTAAATGCGAAATAGCTCGTTTTAGGGAGAGGAATTCATTTCCTTTTAGAAAACAGTATTCGACGGTGCATCAAGCCTTCAATTTCAATGGTGGACCGAGTCGTATGTAGAGGCACAGCCATTTTTGTTTACCCTGCTCTGAATCTTCTCTAGTGATGCTAATAGTGTTATACGAGCACCAGCAAATAGCGGGCATCTTTATTCACCTGATATATAGAGTTTTTAACCAGTTGTTCTATAGCTTTAAAGCCAGTTTTATACAATATATATTTTTGAACATGAAAGTGATATCTTGAGTTTTTACCTATTAGTTGTATTATTTAGAAACCAGTTTATATAAATAATACATTTTTTATACTAGATTTTACTCTAAGGTTTTAAAACGTGATTTCAAGAATGTAACATCCAATAAAAAGTATTAACCTTCCATCTTTTGATCTATGATTTGGGTATCTTTTTTACTTTTTCAAAATAATGTCTTAAAATCCACGAAGATTAAAAAAATTGAGTAGAAATTATTCCTGCCCATGAAAGCTCAGAATGATTTTTTGCTACAAAAATGACCTTTCAACCATCCCGATTATTCCATCCATAAGTTTATAAATAATATATTTTCTATATAATTTTTTAATCTAAATGTTCTTAAATATGATTTAAAAGAATATAACTTCCTATAAAAAGTATTAACCTTCCTTCTTTTGATCTATTATCCGGATATCTCTTCTACTTTTTCTAAATAGTGTCGTAAAATCCACGAGGTTTAAGAAAAATTAGTAGAGATTAACTTGTTAAGGATCAGGCATCCCCTACCCCACCTATACAATGAACCAGAAGCCATAATACTTGACGCAAAAAGATTGATTCCTATTTATTATATTATTAAAAATCAAGGCAATCTACTTATATTGTTAATATAACTTAAAAAGCAACCTTGATGTTATTCGACTTGTTTTGTTAACATTCCTTCTTGTAAACTTTGTGACTATTTAAGAGTAAATGTAAATTTGCATCTCTTTCGAAGACCAGATATTTAATTTGCGCCAAAATTAAGAAACTTCATATTTTATTTATATTCATTGCTTCAGGTACTTAAAAGTAGTTGATATTCCACTATTCCGTTCCGTCATTATTAAACTTTGTGGTTTTAAAAGTATGTTCTAAATTCCTTGAAAGTGTCAAAAGCGGTATTTACTAGAATAATATCCTAATGAAAATCGTTCCAGATGGAAGTGCAACACTGGATGAAGTTCTTCATCATTACTCGGTTCTTGGCATGGCCTCTTTTATATAATTGGATCCATCCCCTTACATTCAGGTCAAGCTTGTTCGAAAGATAAAGGGAGGGGGTTAGAAAAACTTTGAGAGAGTGCATTTGAGGTACGTAAATTAATTCAATTTTAGAAAGCTGTCATTTATGCTACATCCAACTTTTAATTTAGAGGGTAGAGCGAGTCATTTGTAGAAACTTTATCCACAATGTTTGGCCTATTCTAGATCCTCTAGAGTTGTAGTAACAGTGTTTTAGGGGCATCTGCATATAGGGGTTACCTTTGTTTATTTCAAGTTCAAATACAGCACCTCTAAACTGGGACAATTAAGATGGAAGACTATTTCTGCAGCAAAAAGTCACTCTGAGCTTTCTTGTACAGGAGTTTGTTACCAAATCAAGGTGGTTATTCCAAAAAAAATTGGTGGAGAATTCAATTCGTATTAGACGAATCTCGTCAACTCTCTTTACAGTTTCATATATCATTTTTTAATCTCGTCAACTCTTGTTGAATCTCGTCAACTCTCTTTAAAATTTCATATATCATTTTTTAAAACAAGAAATAGGTGTTTGCTTGGCACCTTTCATCGGGTCATAAGAAGTTTTTGATGCTTTCGATGCAAGTTTTCGATGTTTTGATGCATTAAAGTCGATTATCCTTGTATCAGACACTTTTCAATTTTATAAAAATCTATCCGTGGGGAATAGCAGTCTTGTTTTGGGTGTTTTTGCTTAAAGATGCCTTAGTTTGTCTCGCCATCGTCTTAAAAGTGATGAAGAGGGCTTGCCAGGTTGTCTGCCATTTAATTTATTTAGATAAGGAAAAGTGTAGGTCCCAAGACGCTGCCTTAGGGAGCCCCTGCTTCTACTGAATAGCCGTGGATAAAAACTGTCGAAGACGAACTGCAGTGAACGATCTGAAAGAAAAATTCTCAGTAAGTCTTAACAGACAAATACCACAAGCATGGGTTTTCTTCACTAAAACACAGTGCCATACTCTGTTGAAACTTTGACAATACTGAATGAAAAAAACTTAATGTTATACTCCCTTTCTAGTCGTTCAATCCAATTCCTATGCTGGGCAGCTAGGCAGTCTAATGCTGAGTGATTCCTTCAGGACCCAAATTGGTAATCGCCTAATAGGTCATTTGATTCCAGAAACTGTCAAAATTTCTTATTGGAGAGGTTCTCATAGACTTTACCAGCACAGGATAGAAAGCTGATATGCCTGTTGTACTTAAGTCTCGTTAGATGTTTATAGAATGGTTCTAGAGCGAAAGCCTATCAAACAGTTCGTGGTAATGAACTGTAGTAAGAAGCAACCCGGCTCAATAGTAACAAAAACTCTAAAAAATGGAATTTTGATACCAATAGCTACATCAAAAGAATTGCATTTTAATGCTGGTTTTAAATATATAAGTTTCATCAAGTTTAGTCTTACCCATCAAAAGTTACGAGCCTAAGAAAATTTGCGTTATTTTAGAAAATAGGGGGAAATGCCCCCTAAAAGTCATAGAATCTTAACGAAAATCAAACCATCAGATTCAGCGTATCAGAGAACCCTACTGTAGAAGTTTCAAGCTCCTATCTACAAAAATGTGGAATTTTTCATTTTTTTGCCAGAAGGCAGATCACGGATGCGTGTTTATTTGTTTTTTTGTTTTTTTTTCTTTTTCCCAGGGGTGATCGTATCGACCCAGTTGTCCTAGAATTTTGCAAGAGGGCTCATTCTAACGGAAATGAAAAGTTCTAGTGCCCTTTTTAAGTGACCAAAAAAATTGGAGGGCACCTAGGCCCCCTCCCACGCTAATTATTTTCCCAAAGTCAACGGATCAAAATTCTGAGATAGCAATTTTATTTAGCGTAGTCGAAAAACCTTATAACTATGTCTTTGGGGACGACTTACTCCCCCAGAGTCCCCGTGGGAGGGGCAACAAGTTACAAACTTTGACCTGTGCTTACATATAGTAGTGGTTATTGGGAAGTATACAGGCGTTTTCAGGAGGATTTTTTTGGTTTGGGGGAGGGGTTGAGAAGAGGGGGATATGCTGGGGGAACTTTCCTTAGAGAATTTGTAATGGGAAAAGAAAATTTCCATGAAGGGAGAGCAGGATATAGGCTACTAGCATTATTTAAAAAAACAATTTAAAATAAAAGTGAAAAAGCTTTTTCAGCTGGAAGTAAGGAACAGCAATAAAACTTAAAACAAACAGAAATTATTACCCATATGAGGGGCTCACCTCCTTCTAATACCTCGCTCTTTACGCTAAAGTATTTTCAGTAATTTCAACTACTTATTCTACGGCTTTTGTGATTCAGGGGGTCATTCTTAATGAATTGGGATAAAATTTAAGCTTTAGTGTAAAGAGCGAGGTACTGACGATGGGGCGAATCCCCTCATATATGTAATAAAAACATGAGAATACAAAAGTTCTTTACGTAAGCTAATTTATAAGTTACGTAAATCTTTTACCAATAAAAAGATTCGTAAAAAATTAAAAGTTATGTTTGCCTTTTTAATTAACCAAAAAATCGGGGGGCAACTAGGTTTCGTCCCTCGCTCTTTTTTTCTCAAAATCATTCGATCAAAATTATGAGAAAGCAATTAAGCCAAAAAAAAAATGCAAATTTCGTTTTGATTATTCCTCTGCGGAGAGCCAAAATCAAAGCATGCATTGATTCAAAAACGTTCAGAAATTAAATAAAAAAAACAAGTTTTTTTAACTGAAAGTAAGGAGCGACATTAAAACTTAAAACGCACAGAAATTACTTCGTATATGAAAGAGGCTGATTCCTCATCAACGCCCCGCTCTTTACGCTAAAGTTTTTTACTGTTTTAAAAAGAAGAATTGAGAGAAAGAGTCAAACTTTAGCGTAAAGAGCGGGGCGTTGACGAGGAAGCAGCCTCTTTCATATACGAAGTAATTTCTGTGCGTTTTAAGTTTTAATGTCGCTCCTTACTTTCAGTTAAAAAAACTTGTTTTTTTTATTTAATCCTAAAAAGCAATGACAATGGTTAAGCTAGTTTTGCGCTGCATAATTTTAGGACAATCCTTGGTATAATTTCAGGACCTGTGGCTTCGGTCACATCAAGATTCTGCAAAATAGAGAAGATTTTTGGAGCTGAAAAATATACACGATAAAGGACAGTACAGGTTTGGTCCAACAAATTTAGAACTTTTCTACCGTCTTCTTACAGATTCAAGAATTCCGTAAAAGCCTAAGCGAGAGCTTCAACCTTTTTCTGGGGATCTTAAATCAGTGTCCAGTCGATAAGTAAAAAAGGAATTTAAGTCCCCTTGGATGATGGTAAGGGCTCCTTGACATTCCTCCGTCAACTCTTAGCCGAAGCATGCTGAACCTTGGGGGCAAACTTTTCCTTTTGCAGAATCCAGGACTGCCGAAAAAAGCTCATCCTAGTTTAAATACCTCTTCTCCTCTTAAAGTTTTCACCTGACCATTTGGTCCTTGATAAAATTTCTTCTAGACAATTCCCTGTAGAAAATTCTCTTTGTTTTCATAATAAATAATCTTCCAGGAGTAAAACTACTACACATGCCCACATTAAACTTGTAAACTCAAAACAAGTAAAAATTTACATGATTAGGGATTGCAACCCTCATTTCTTCTCAATAGTAAAAGAAATTTTCCCTTTCCCATTGCCTTCTCAAGACAAGAACATAATTTGCCCTTTACTGAAAAAAGAAGCAAAAATACAGATTAATGTAGATTTTAAGATTATTACGCATATACTAATATTTTTCCTTAAAGTTTTGGTAATTTTTTATTTATTTGAGTCATAGAAATGGAAACGTTTCGGATGTTTTTCGGAAGGGAGGTTCTTATGCCAAATCTTAACCCTGAATAGGGTACCACCTCCATGAAGAGCATGCAGTAATCTATTTATTCTTGTACTGTTCTCTGTATAATGACACATGGCAATAAACCCAATGACTATTTTGGGCTAAACACCTGGCAAATCTTATTTACCTGGTTTTGCTTGACAATAATGATAAGCCTCAGACAAAAACAGACCTTTTGTAAAAAAACTTTAACAGTTCCACTAACCATCCAAACAGACCAGTGTATGGTGGAAAATTACAATATACATAGTCTCAGATCAAATATTGACCAATTCCTACATTTAGTGAGCACTGTCAAACCATGTATCATTTGCACAACTGAGACCAAGCTTCTCCATGACACACAGAGCAGTGAGGCTGCTATACAAGGATACACGGTCTAAAGGTAAAATCAAGAATGAAGTGACTGTACCAACTACGGAGGAGGAGGTGTTGCTGCTTATGTACATAACCATATACCATATTTCAACCCAAATATAAAGGATTAAGAAATCAAAAAAGCTCTGTTGGTTAGGGTGACACTCCCGAATATGTCTTTGAAATTTGGTGCTGTGTATAACCATCCAACTTGCCAAATTATCTGCTGCCTTGAAGCCTTGAGGTCTCCCTTAAATACATTTGGAGCAAGTACGTAAAGTTTGCTATTATCCTCCGTGGAGACTTCAACGTCCATCATAGCATGTTGCTTTGAAGCAAAAAATACCTGCAAGATGGGATTGTAATTGTATGATCGATCTCTCTCATACGGGCTGGAACAACTTGTCGATTTTAACTGGTGTTATGGCCAAAATGGATCTTCTTGTGTTGCCTTTCCTTAAATATCACCCTGACTCCTTTAAGGTAGAAGCTCATGCTTTCAAATGTGACCACAATGTCGTCCTTGCACGTGAGAACTTTTGTAATTTGCCTCTAGCAAATCATAAGCAAACAATCTGGTGATACAAAAGGGTCTAATTTGAATGGTTTGAGAAACACTCTTTGTTCTCAGCAGTGGAGAGCGTTTTTTCTTGAAGACCTAGAGAAAGCTGCAGATAACTACCAGTAGGCCATAGTCGATCCTCTTGAAAAATATTTTCCCTTAAATTGGACCCAGTTGTTCACTATAGACAAACGTTGGTTAAATATAATATATAAGAAGGCTTTCTGAGCAAATCAACTGGAACGCAAGTTAAGGCTACTTGCAAAAAACCAAGAGCATAGAATTGTATCTATCAACCATTTCAAAAATGCAGATCAATTGGTTCAGCCGTCCTGTATCCTGTAAAAGGAGAAATTTGCCACCAAGGTTGAGCATGCTTCGGCTAAAATTTGACAGAGAAATGACAAGAAGGCTTTACCATCATCCAAAGGGACTTCAATTCCGTTTCTACAGATTAAAAGGACACTGGTGTAAGATCCCCAGGAAAAGGTTGAAGCTCTTGCTAAGGTTTCTAACGAATTCTTGTGTCTTTGTGAAGACGGTAGAAAAGTGCCAACTTTGTCGGACCGAACCATGTACTGTCCTGGATCGTTTGTATTTTCTGCTCCAAAGATCTTTGGTATTTTGCAGTATCTTGATGTAACCAAAGCCACAGTTCCTGATAATATACCAAAGACTGTGCTAAAATTCTGAAGCGCAAAACTTGTATGAAAATTTTCATTGCTATTTAGGATAGGCTTCCTCTCTGGAACCATTCTATAAACATCTAACGAGCCTGAGGTACAATAGGTTTATCAGCCTTCTATACTGATTTGGTAGAGTCTATGAGAAGGTTTCCAATAAAACATATCAACACTTCCTGGACTCAAATTACCTTTAAGGCAATTTACCAATAAATTCTCAAGGAATCACTCAACATTAGATTGCGTAGCTGCCCAGCATAAGGACTGGACTAAGCTACTGGAAAGGAAGTATGACATTAAGCTATTGCCATTCAACATTGGCAAAGTTTTTGAAAAAGTAGGGCACTGTGGCCTACTGAAAAAACTCCATGCTTATGGTGTCTGTAGATTTCAGCTAAGAGTTAATGGGAGTTTTTCTTTCAGATCGTTCACTGCGGGTCGTCATCGATGGGTTTACTTCACACGATTATTCAGTGGAAGCAGGGGCTCCCCAAGGTAGCAGCTTGGGACCTTCACTTTCCTGTATCTGAATAAATGACATGGGAGACAACCTTGCACGCCCTCTGATTAGCTCTGCTGACATTAGCGCGAGAAATTAAGCCATGTCTAACCACGAAGACCTAAAACAAGCCTTCCATTCGGCAAAAATGGATCTTCATAAAATTGAAAAGCTGTATGATGCAAAAATGATCTACTTTAATGAATCGAAAGCAAATGAGCTTCTTATTACCCGATAAAAGGTGCCAAGTGAACACCAAAGTTTCATTTTCAAAAATTAAATATGAAACTGTAAAGAGAGACTCAGAGTAACTTTTTCCTGCAGAAACAGTCTTCCATACACCCTATTATCCCGGTTCAGAAACGCTGTATTTGACCTTGAAATGAATAAGGATGTCCGTTATATGCAGATGCCTATTAAACACTGTTACTACAACTCTAGAAGATCTAGAATCGGCCAAACAAAGTGCACTGCGTCTCTACAATCGACTCGCTCCTCCGTCAAAACTAAAGGTTTTATTTAGCGTCGATGACTGTTTTCTAAAAGTACACTATTTCAACTATTTCAAACGAAATCTCTCAAATTACTCCCCTCTCCTTTATCCATCCAAAAAGTAAGACCTGAAGGTAGTAAGATTGATCCAATTATCTTAAGGAGGACATGCTAAGATTCGAGTAGTTGAGGAAGAGCTTCATCCACGTTGCACTTCTATCTGGAATGATTTTCATGGGGTCATAATTTGAAAAAATCCCTCTTTTGACTCCTTCAAAAGAAAGTAGAACATACATTTAAAACATCAGGGCTTAAAAACGATGGAGTTGAATAGTGGCATATCAGATACTTTTAAATACCGGAGCCCGTGAATATAAGAATTAAAAATTTACTTTCTGAATTTAAGTGAAAATTAATTTCTACTCTTAACAGGAGGTGCAAATTTGTATTTGCTCTTAAAGAGTCACAAAGATTAGAAGAAGTGTAGTTAGTAAAACAGATGAATAAAATCAAAAATTATTTAGAAGTTTTATCAAATAAATAAGTTGATTCTTTTGATTTCTTATTGCATAATATATAGGAACAAATCTTTGATCGTCAAGTATTTTGGCTTGTGGTTTATTGTATGGGTGGTGTAACAGATGCCTGATCCTAAAGAAGTTAATTTCCATTCAATTTTTTTTTCGTGGATAATATGACATTATTTTGAAAGAGTAAAAAAGATACCCGAATAATAAATAAAAAGATGAAAGGCTAAAACTTTTAATAGGTGTTACATTCTTTTAAATCATGTCTTAGACCCTCTAGAGTAAAACTAATATAGAAAAAATATTCAGTATAAAAACTGGTTTCTATTTAACCCAACTAATAGGTAAGAACCCAAGATATCATTTTCATAGCTAAAATTATACAATGAATGAAACTGGCTTCTAAGCTATAGAACAAGTAGTTAAAATCTCTAGAAAATACTTTTATATCCACTTACGACAAAATATTATTTTTTTTTTACAAAGGACAAAAAAGGTATTGAAAGACGCAATGAAAAGGTTATTCAAAAGTATCGAAAAAGATGGAGATAGCAAAGAGATAAAGAAGAATCAAAGAGAAAAGAGTCCGAGATGTGGAGTGTTGGGTCTAAAAGGGAAAAAAAGAGATTAGTACTTTTAAATAAAGTGGTAATATTCATATGGTCATTTTCTGTCTATTGAGTAAAACCGCTTCTCGTAAAGTATTAAGTAAAAAAAAAAATTAATCAAATAGAAACACGCAGTACTGAGTGTAAGGAGCAACATTTAAAATTAATAAAAAATTATTTTGTCTCTGATTCGGACTTCCTCTTCACACACACTCGATCTGTAAGCTAATGTTTTTAAGTGCTTGAATTTTAAGAGCTTAAGCGATTTAAGCGCTCATTACAAATGCATGACTCTTGTGTTTTAGTATTATTTTTTTTTGTTTTTTAAATAGATTTGGACCAAAATATTAGACTTCGGCTATTACGGCTTAAAAGGAGGAACCACTGGTCGAGCCTCCCCCCTTCCTATATATAAAATGTTTTCTGTTTGTTTTAAGTTCCAATATTACTTTTCAATTTTAGTACAAATTAATTTTTGTATTTAATAAATTTCTAGACATGTTTTTATTCTATAGCTTGTAAACATCAATGTTAAAATTGTAACTTGATATAAACATGTTAGTCTCCAATCATTCCAGAATACCCACCTTTCCTCTCTGTGAAAATCCCCCCCCCCCACTAAAAATTCCTTCTGTTAATTGGGTTTTTCTGCGAAACATTCACTCAAGCTTAATTTCTCTTCTGCTCTACAAGTTTTTCCTGGATTCTTCTCTCATTGCTAGAGTATCCTCTTAACTCTTTCCCCTAGAAGATTCTTGTTGCTTTCATATAATTTAAATTTTATTTCTTATTATTTCTCAAATGATCCAAGGCATTTTTTTTTACTTATTGAAAAAAATTCTCCAAGTAACCATCCCCCCAAAAGAACTCCCCGCATGAATATCAGTCATATATTTCCAAATAACAAGTAATATATTTATAAAAGTGAAAAATAGTACTATTTATCCGGCTTTCCAGTCACACAAAATTCCGTTTTCCCATGAGAAATGTCCTCCAAGCAAAAATCCTCCTACCTAACTTCCCTCGAGAAATATCCCCCCTCCAGGAAAAATCTTTTTGTAACGCAATTTAATTAAGTTTGACAGCACTAGACTCTTAAGGTCTCAACTGGCGATAACCTCTTGGCGAAGCTGGCGAAAATGTGGGTTTCAAGTAATCCTCAAAGACATGGTTAATAGATCTTTAAAGTATGTTTAACAGAACGGCTATTCAAAAATTCTTATTGGATGATTTTTTTTTTGGGTGGGAGGATAAGAGACTTGGTCGGGAGGGGGCAGCTGTTCTGTAATATATTTGATCACTTAAAAAAGGACACAGGACTTTGATTTACAATCAAATGGGCTCTGTTTCAATATTCTTGAACAACGGGTATGATTTAAAAACCCATTTCTAGAACAAAAACCATACAAAAAAATAGAAAGTAAAAAAACAAGCTTTCCCCATTTCCCCATTGCCTTCTCAGAGCCAGATCATAACTTGTACTTCACTGAAAAACAAGAAGCAAAAATACAAATGACACACGATACACGAATGAAAGTAGATTGTAAGTTTAGTATACATATGCTGATATTTGTTCCTTAAAGTGTTAACAATTTCTTATTTATTAAATTCATAAACGTGAAAACATTTCAATTATACTTTCTTTTCAGAAAAGTGTAAATTATGGTATTTTCTTCAAAGAGGGTACAAGTTTGCATCTGCACTTACAGAGTTGCATCAATTACAAGAAGTAATGTTAACAAAACAACTTGAATATAATCAAAGTTGGTTTTTAAGTTATATTAACAATATAAGTAGATTCCCTTGATTTCTGGGACAGTATGAACGATTCATACAGAAATGAATCCTTGTTTGTCAAGTATTATGGCTTGGCTTGAGGCTCATCGTGTAGCTGGGGTAGAGGATTCCTAATCCCGAAAAAGTTCATTTTTATTCTTCATTTTTTACCTCTTTCTAGATTTTACTACGTTATTTTAGAAAAGTAAAAAGGTAACCGAATAATAGATCTAAAATTGAAAGGTTAACGCTCTATTTTGGAAGTTACATTCTTAAAAATAAGATTTTGGAATACAAAATTAGGAATAAAAAAAATAAAACGTATGGAATAGAAAATGCTATAGAAAATATATTGTGTTGAAAAACAGGTTTTGAAAATGTAAAATGAATAGGTAAAAACTCAAGATATCACTTTCATATATAAAAATATATCTTGTATAAAAATAGGTTTCTAAAGTACAGAAAAAGTAGTTAAAAACTCGAGATACCGTTTTCACATCCATGTAAAGTAAAATATTATTTGTTTTAGCAAAAGACGAGAACGAAAGTCGCAAAGACAATGTTAGTCAAAAGTAACAGAAAAGGTAGAGATAATAGAAATAAAAAGAAATACGGAGAGAGGGCCGTGGTCTTAAAAAAAGCGAGAAATAGAAATTCACATTTTTAAATAAACTGAAAATCTTAATATTGGCTTTGTCAGCCTGTATGTAAAGACATTTCTTATAAAGCAATATGCAGGAAAAGAAAAAGAATTTTAAACTGAAAATATGCAACATTGAGTGAAAGGGGTATCATTAAAATTTAACTTGAATTAAACTAAAAACAAGTTTTTTCAACTTAAAGTAAAGAGCAACGCTTAAACTGAAAATGAACAGAAATTATTGCGTATATGAGGGGGTTTATCCCATCGTCAATACCTCGCTCTTTAGACTAAAGTTTGAATTTTGTTCTGATTTATTAAGAATAAACCCTAAATCACAAAGGCTGTTTAATTATAATAAACAGATTTTTTCGAAGTACTAAAAAACTGTGTAAAGAGAGAGATATTGACGAGCGGGCGAAACCCCCATATATACATAATAATTTCTTTTTGTTTTAAGTTTTAATGTTGCTCCTTACTTTTAGTTGAAATAATTGTTTTTTTATTTAGTTCCTAATTGTTTTTAAATGATGCTGTGTGTTAAATAATGCTTGTAAATATCCTTCATCGTAGCCCCCTCTCCTGACCCATCCCCACCAGAAAAATCCCCCTGAAAACATCTTTATACGTCCCAATAACCGTCACTATATGTAAATAGTGGGCAAATAATCATAACTTGTAGTTCTTCCTCTGAAGACTGTGGATGATCAAGTTATCCTCAAAGACATAGAAAACAGATTTTTGTACTATGCTGAACAAAAAGGCTATCTTAAAATTTGATACGGTGACTTTAGTAAAAATGTGCGTGGGAGGGGGCCTAGTTGCCATCCAATTCGTATGGTCACTTTAAAGGAGTTCTAGAAGTTTTAATTCCCGTTCTAATTAGTCCTCACGCCAGATCTTAGAGCCATTGGGTCGGTACGATCAACCCTGGTGAAAAATAAAACAAAAACAAATAAACACGCATCCATGATCTTCGTTCTGGCTGAAAAAAATAAATGCATTTTTCAAACAGTTCGTGGTAACGCACTGCAGTTTAAAAACTGGTTTCTATTTAACCCAACTAATAGGTAAAAGTAGTAAAAGGAACGGCTCAATAGTAACCAGAACTCTAAAAAGTGGATTTTTGATACCAATAGCTACATCCAAAGAATTGCATTTCAATGCTGATTTTAAATATATAAGTTTTATCAAGTTTAGTCTTACCCATAAAAAGTTACGAGCCTGAGAAAATTTGTCTTATTTTAGAAAATAGGGGGAAACACCCCCTAAAAGTCATAGAAGTTTCAAGCTCCTATCTACAAAAATGTGGAATTTTGTAGTTTTTGCAAGAAGGCAGATCAAGGATGCGTGTCTATTTGTTTGTTTGTTTTTTATTTTTTTTTTTGTTTTTTTTCAGGGGTGATTGTATCGATCCAGTGGTCCTACAATGTGGCAAGAGGGCTCATTCTAACGGATATGAAAAGTTATAGTGCCCTTTTTCAGTGACCCAAAAAATTGAAGGGAACATAAGCCCCCTTCCGCGCTAATTATTTTCCAAAAGTCAACGGATCAAAATTCTGAGATAGCCATTTTACTCAACGTAGTCGAAAACCTTAAAACTATGTCTTTGGGGACCACTTACTCCCCCACAGTCCCTGTTGAAGGGACTACAAGCTACAAACATTGACCAGTGCTTACATATAGTAATGGTTATCGGGAAGTGTACAGACGTTTTCAGGGGGATTTTTTGGTTGGGGGGAGGGGTTGAGAAGAGGGGGTATGTTGTGGGATATATTTAGGGAACTTTCCATTGAGGAGTTTGTCATGGGGAAGAAAATTTCCATGAAGGGAGCGCAGGACTTTCTAGAGTATTTAAAAAAAACAATGAAAAAATAAATATGAAAAAGTTTTTTCAACTGGAAGCAAGGAGCAGCATTAAAACTTACACGGAACAGAAATCATTACGCATATGAGGGGCTCACTTCCTCCTAAAACTTCGCTCTTTTCGCTAAAGTAGTTTTAGTAATTTCAAATGTTTATTTTACGGCAAATTTTAACAAAATTTAAGCTATAGTGTAAAGAGCGAGGTACTGACGAGTGGTGAACCCTCATATATGTAATAAAAACATGAGATTACAAAAGTTCGTTACGTAAGCTAATTTATAAGCTACGTATATCTTTTACTAATAAAAACATTCGCGAAAAATTAAAAGTTCTAGTTTCCTTTTTAAGTAAAAAAATTGGGGGGTAACTATGCTTCCTCCCTCCCTCCTTTTTTTCTCAAAATTATTCGATCAAAACTATGAGAAAGCTATTTAGCCAAAAAAAATGCAAATTTCGTTTTAATTATTCCTCTACGAAGAGCCAAAATCAAAACATGCATTGATTCAAAAACGTTAAGAAATTAAATTTAAAAAAGAACAAGTTTTTTAACTGAAAGTAAGGAGCGACATTAAAACTTAAAATGAACAGAAATTACTTCATATATGAAAGGGGCTGCTTCCTCATCAACGTTCCGCTCTTTACGCTAAAGTTTTATACTGTTTTATAAAGTAGAGTTGAGAGAAAGAGCCAAACCTTAGCGTAAAGAGCGGGACATTGATGAGGAAGCAGCCCCTTTCATATATGAAGTAATTTCAGTTCGTTTTAAGTTTTAATGTCGCTCCTTACTTTGAGTTAAAAAACTTTTTAAAATAAAAAAAAATATTTTATTTGCTAATAGGGGCTAAAAAACTCTATAGTAGAGTTTTATGATACATTTGATCTTTTGGTGTGATTTTCACTAAGATTATGTGGCTTTTAGGCGATGTATCTTTCTTTTTTTTAGAAAATAACGGAAATTTCCCTGGGCTGTTTCTCAAATATGAGACTTTGGCGTGAATTTGACCCTTTGACCAAAATGTAAGAGTTTGGTGTAGGCAGCTAGACATTTGGAAGTGGCATCCCTCTTATATAATCAATCAATCAATCAATCAATTTATTAATACTAAAGAAAACTATTACAAAAGTAAATCAATTAATAGACCCAAGAAGCTATGCTTGTAATGGGCCACAGAGAACAAAAAAAAAACACTTATAAAATATATACAAAAAAAAAACAAAAAAAAAACACTGGAACAAGACAAGATTTTAAAAGAAGAGAAGTGACATACAAATTGGGATAGAATTAAAAGAGAGACAAAAATTATTTAACTGGAAAGACCCGACGAAATAATGCATTTGCAGAAAGAAAAAAAGGGACATCCAAAGGGATGGAGTTCCATAATAGAATTGACTGATATACAGGAGACCTCTGAGCTGCTGTAGAGGATCGTTTTGGTAAAATAAATCGTCGAGAAAAATTACACAAAGAAGAAAAGTACCTACCTGAGCCTTTCCTTGAGAAAAACTGCTGCAGGGTCGGTGGAAGAGTACCTAGAAAAGCAGAATGCGCTAAATAAAGTGTATTTTTACCTATAATATGATCCAGCGGAGCTATTCCAGTATCATTATAAAGATCAGAGGAAGGGTAAAGCCGAGGGAGAAGAAAAGTAGCCTTCACTGCCCTATTTTGGGCTCTTTGAAGTGAGCAGAGAAGAGATTTATTAGTATTGCCCCAGACAGAGCAGCAATAAGAAAGGTAAGGATGAATAAAAGCATGATAAAGAGAGACCATAATATCAGGAGGAAGAAATGAATTAATCCGGTGCAACAATGAAGACTGGCGGAGTATTAAGGAACGGGTTTGAGTTGTATGCGGTTTAAAAGAAAGAAAACAGTCAAGATACACACCAAGAAGTTTCACCATAGTAGCTTGTGGTATAATATCATTCCCAAAAGTCAGGGTGATTGGCTCCCGTACGTCTCTCATGCGGTTAGGGGTCCTAAAGTTGACAATGCCACTTTTTCAGTATCTTTTAGTATCTGTTTGTTTTAAGTTTTAATAATGCTTTTCACTTTTAGTAGAAATTTGTATTTGTGTTTATAAGTTTCTAGAGATTTAAATATTAGTATACATATGCTAATATTTGTTCATTAAAATATTAATAATTTTTCTTATAAATTGCATTTCAGCTACGAAGGCTTGCGTTAGTGAGCATTTGATGGAACCTAAGTTCCAGGAGCCAATATATAGGACTTGTCTCCTTGATCAGATGGTAGATGGCTCACTTTTCGACGAGATCACCAACCTCGTAGCAATGCTTAAACAGGGAATGCCGTTGCCCAATTCGCTCTCATATTCGACATAGATCTGGATGCTCCGTGGGCTGGGCATGATTAACCCTAGGGCCCCCAATTCTAGGGGTCACTCAGAGCTCATGAGCCGTCAGTTTGCTTGTCGGGAAGCTAGGTGATGTTTAAACCCTCTCACCACTATGAGGTGTCCTGGTGGGTTTGCTCTGCTTTCTAGGGACGGAAGTGGCATTTCAGATACCTTTAAGCGCTTGAAGCCGTGATTACAAGAATAAAATATGTACTTTCTTCATAAAAGTGCATATTGTGTTCTGGTCTTCAAAGGGAGTTGAAAGTTGTATTTACACATAGAGTCAAAATGTTTATCAGAAATATAGCTAGTTAAACAGATGAGTAAAATTAAAAATAATTACGTAAATAAGTAATGAAGTGATTAAGTAGTTAATTATACTCTGTTGATTTTGTATTAATATAATATATAGAAAAAATTCGATGAGTGTAAAATATTATGGCTTGTGGTTGATTGTATAGGTAAGGTAGGGGATGATTAATCTCAATGAGTTCATTTTAACTCATAATTTTTAAATCTTCTTGGATATTACAAATTATTTTGAAAAAGTAAAAAAGGTATCCGAATAATAGATCACAAAATAGAAAGTTAATACTTTTGTAGGAAGTTATATCCTCTTAAAGCATTTTTTTGAACCTATAGAGTAAAAACCTATGTAGTAACTAGAATATGTATAAGAACTGGTTTTTAAATAATGCAACAAAGAGGCAAAAACTCAAGTTATCACTTTCATATCTATAAATATATATTTTGCAAAACCTGTTTTAGAAACTATAGAACAACTAGTTAAAAACTCTAGATATCACTTTTATATCCACTTACGACAAAATACTGTTTTTTTTAGCAAAGCATAAAAAATTATTGAAATCCGCAAAGATGAGTTTATTCAGAAGTAACAAAAATATAGAGATAGCATAGAAACAAAAAAATAGGCAAAGAAAAAATAGGCAGAAAGGTCGACAGGGGGGTCTAAGAAAGAGAAAAGTGATTAGAACTTTTAATAAAGGTTAAACCTTAATATTGCTGTTTTCTGGCAATAGAGTAAAACAACTTTTGTAAATTATTAAGGAAAAAATTTTACTTAAAATTGCACCATTTATTGAAGAGAGTACTGTCTAAAATAAACAAAAACTATTTTGCGTCTGATTTAGACTTCTCATTCATAAAGCCTCGGTCTATATACTAGTGTTCATCAGTTCTTCAAATAAGCTTTTCCTTTCGAATGAATGTCTCTTTTTTTTATTATTTTCTTGTCTTTTTTTTTTATCTTTTTTAGGATTATTTTTTTTATTGATAGGGACAAAAATGAGAGACTTTGGCGTAAACATCTAGAAGTGAGGGAGTGGCAATAAATCCCCTCCTATATAAAATAGTTTTTGTTCGTTTAAAGCTAGATTTTGCTTTTTAATTTTAGTAGACATCTATTTTTGTATATAATGGGTTTCTTGAGATATTTTTAACACATACCTTTTAAACATTAATGGTAAAAGTGTAACTTGATACAAAATTCTTGATCTCAAGTCGTGCTGGGATACCAAACTTTTCTCTGCATGAAAATCCACCTCCTGGAACTACCTTCTGCGTGAATAATTTTCTTACAAATAGTTCACCCTAGCTCATATACCTTTTCACCTCTTAAAGTCTTTCCCGGAAAACTTATTCTGGTTAAAATTTTCCCTGGACTATTCCCTCTAGAAGATTCTCTTTGCCTTATAAATTAAATTTTATTTTTTTATTTTTTTCTCAAATAATCCCAGGATTCTCTTTTCCCTTTTTCAAGAAATTTCTTCTAGTACTAATCCCCCAGAAAACATTTCCCCTCCCTCTTGAAAATCTGTCATATATTTCCAAACAAAACCCTATATTTAGAAAAGTAAAACTAGCACTATTTATCCGTTTTCCAACCACAAAAACATGCCCTTCCCCCAAGAGAAGATTCCTCCATGTAAACATCCTCCAGCCTAGGCTCGCTCGAGGCCTCTCTCGATATCCTCCTTACCCGAAAAGTGTGTTTATAAAATATTTAAAGTAAGCTTGACGACATTAGATCTTTAAGGTCCCAACTGGTAATATCTCCTCCCAGGGGAGTGTGGGGGGAGTCAAAGAATCCTAAAAGACATAGTTTTTAAATCTTGTGACTATTTTAAAATAAATAGCTATTTGAAAATTTAGATCAGATGACTTTGTATTCGGGGAAAAAAGAAACGTGGAAGGGAGGGTGGTAGTTGTTCTGGAATATGTTTGATAACTTAAAAAGAGCACTAGAGCTTCTGATTTACAATGAAATCAGCTCTCTTTCGATATTCTAGGATGACTGATTTGATACAAAACCCCTGGGAAGAACCAAAAACATATAAACCTAAAAACAAATAAATAAACAAGCTACTATGAACTTGCTTTTGACAATTCCACATGTTGCATATAAGAGCTTGAGACCTATACAACACGGTTTTCTGATATTTTGAATCAGATGGTTAAACGTTTATTAGGATCACTTGATTTATGGGGGGGGTTCCTCTTTTTTTCACTTTGTTTGCAAATAATTGATGGGTAAGATTATCCAACTTTGATCGTAACCATTTTGATGGTTCTTAACACTTTTGATGGGTAATATTAAAATTGAAGAAATTTATCTACTAGGAATAAAAATCAATATTCTTATTTTTTAGTTTGTCTATTGTTATCAAGACTCAAAGTTTGTGGTTATTATTTTTCGAAAATTTTTGGTTGCTATTGAGCCATATTACTCCTTACATACAATTTAATACCACGTACTGTTTGACATACAAAAATTAAGGGACTTTTATATTAGTGTTCCTTATAAAGACTTAATTAATAAAAAACAAACAGAATTTAATTTAAACGACTTTTTACTATAAATTTTGAAAGAAATTAAAAGAACTCCATTAAATCAAAAATTTGCAGAAATAAAGTTATATCAAATTCCAGGTGTAAAACTATCATGGCATATAGATGATAGGCAGTAGAATAATGGATTTTAATTCTGGTATTGAAGGAGTAAATGGCAATAAAGAAAATACTGCCTTTCCATCATAGACATCCATAACAAGATGAACAATAGGGAATTAGTTTTGCATGACAATGGAATTCTATTCTAAGAAATGTAATCATCTTGGCGCTATTAGAATAAGGAAACGAGTTTGTTACCAAGAATATTATTTTGATTTGAGAAAAATCATTATAATATATATATATATATATATATATATATATATATATATATATATATATATATATATATATATATATATATACATATATATATATATATATATATATATATATATATATATATATATATATATATATATATATATATATATATATATATATATATATATATATATATATATATATATATATATACATAGGACTCATCAGAATCTAGAAAAACGGTTACAACAGCATAAAAAAGACATAGACAGGGCATTAATTTCAAATACTTCCAACAACTCTTTTGATTCTGCTTTAGGAAGCCATATATTTAATAATCCCTTCCACACGATACTTTTTGAAAAATCTTCACTCATCAGTAACGATTTTGGGATAAAACAGGTGGTTCGGGAATCAATCGAAATTAGTCTGAAAATAAATAATAATATTTTTTTGAACAGGGAGTTAGGGGAGTACTCAGTAAATTCCTTATGCTCAAATTTAATTAAAAATGATGTGACAAAATATTTTACTAAACCGATTTATAATAGTGTTGAACCAGTTACGAAAAGGCCCTTGACACAGGCTGCTAAAAAAGCAAGGTTGGCTCTGGGAAATTGCATTTAGTCACTTTGTTCTCTTTAGTTTCAATGAATTTATCATCTCAATTTATTCTTTTTGTCAGTCCTGTTTGAACTTCGTTGAAGTAAGGACACTAGGGCTGTTTTTTAAAAAAGTTAAAAAAACATTATTAGTTTTAATTCTCACATTTTAATGTGAGTTTATTTATATATACATATTTTCTCTCTCGTTCTCGGAAACTGCTGAAGACGGCCCATGGAAATAGGGCCAAAATATTCACTGAATTGATTTCCACTGTCTTGAAAAGATTTTTCCTATTGTTTCAACTTTTTATTAAAAAAAACTAATTTCTTTAGCTTAAAGTAAGGAGCGACATTAAAACTTAAAATGAACAGACATTACTCCGTATATGAAATGGGTTGTCCCCTCCGCAATCCCTCGCTCTTTACGCTAAAGCTTTTAATTGTTTTAAAAAGTAGAATTGTGGCAAAGAGTCAAACTTCAGCGTAAAGAGCGAATGATTGTGGTGGGGACAACCCATTTCATATGCGGAGAAATTTCTGTTCGTTTTAAGTTTTAATGTCGCTCTTTACTTTCACCTAAAAAAATTAGTTTTTTTATTTAATTTCTGAACGTTTTTGAATTAATGCATGTTTGGTTTTGGCTCTCCGCACATAAATTATTAAAATGAAATTTGTATATTAATTCTTTTTTTTGGCTAAATGGCTTTCTCTTAGTTTTAATCAGACGATTTTGAGAAATTAGGGGTGGAGAAGGAGGCCTAGTTGCCCTCCAATTTTTCGGTTACTTAAAAAGGCAACTAGAACTTTTAATTTTTAATGAACGTTTTTATTAGTAAAAAATACACGTAACTTAAGAATTAACTTACGTAACAAACATTCATAACCTTATATTTTTATTATGTATACGAGGGGGTTTGTACCCTCGTTAATACCTCGCTCTTTACACTAAATCGTAAGTTTTGTCCCAATTCTTTAAGAATGACTCCTGAATCAGAAAGGCCATAGAATAAATAATTGAAATTACTAAAAATACTTTAGCATAAAGAGCAAGGTATTTATCTCATCCTAAATACCTCGCTCTTTATGCTAATGTATTTTTAGAACCCCTCATATGCGTAATTATCTCTGTTCGTTTTAAGTTTCAATGCTACTTCTTCCTTTCATTTGAAAAAACGTTTTCATGTTTATTTTTCATTGTTTTCTTATAGTAATGCTAGAGTATCCTGCGCCCTTTTCACTGAATCTTTCTTCCCTCATGACAGATTCCTCCAAGGAAAGATCATCCAACATAGCCCCCTCTCCTCAGCCCCACCCCCAAACACAATAAAATCCCCCTGAAAACGTCTGTACACTTCTCAATAACCATTACTATATGTAAACACTGGTCAAAGTTTGTAACTTGTCATCCCCAAACACATAGTTATTATGGTTTTCGACTAAGCTGAACAAAATGGCCATCTCAAAATTTTTTCCGTTGACTCTGGGAAAAAAATGAGCGTCGGAGGGGGCCTAGATGCCCTCCAATTTTTTGGGTCACTTAAAAAGGGCACTAGAACTTTTCATTTCCGTTAGAATGAGCCCTCTTGCGACATTATAGGACCACTTGGTCGATACGATGACCCTTGGAGAAAAAAAACAAACAAAAAACAAACAAATAAACATGCACCCGTGATTTGTCTTCTGGCAAAAAATACAAAATTCCACATTCTTGTAGATAGGAGCTTGAAACTTCTGCAGTACGGTTTTCTGATACGCTGAATCTGATGGTGTCATTTTCGTTAAGATCCTACGACTTTTAGGGGGTGTTATCCCCCTATTTTCCTAAATAAGGCAAATTTTCTCAGGCTCGTAACTATTGATGGGTAAGACTAATATTGATGAAACTTATATATTTAAAATCAGCAATTAAATGTGATTCTTTTGATGTAGCTATTGATATCAAAATTCAATTTTTTAGAGTTTTGGTTACTATTGAGCCGAGTCGCTCCTTACTACAGTTCGTTACCACGAACTGTTTGATTTGCTTGTTATGGAAAGGCAGTGTGGGCTTCGTCACTGTTTTTTTCAAACTACAGATAACTACTAGCAGGCCACAATTGACTCTGTTGGAAAAGATGTCCCCTTGAAGTGGATCCAGGTGTTTAACTGAGACAAACCTTCATTTAACACCCAGTGTAAGAAGGCTATCCGAGCAAAGCAATAGGCACAAAAGCAAAACCTACTTTCAGAGACACAGGAGGATAAGATTCCATTTAGTGGGCTCCTAAAGAGATAACTCGCCCTACTCTCTAAATATAAGGTTTTATGCTGTGTCGATTGCAAGTTTTAAAATTACATAAATTCACCTTCCTTAAACAAGCTTACCGATCCAATTATTAGAAAGAGGACATGCCAAGAACCGAGTAATGAAGGAAGAATTTCATCTTGAATAATCTTCATTGTGACATCATTCCAGAAAATCCCTCTTGTGACTCATTCAAAGAAATCTACGACAGACATTTAAGACTTCCAGGTTTCAAAATGAGAGAATTGAATGGTGGCATCTGGAATACCTTTGAGTACCTGAAGCCGTGAATATAGGGAAAGAAAAATTTACATACTTCTGAAAAGTGCAAATTATGTTCTGGTCTTCAAAAGGGGTGCAAATTCGTATTTGTACTTAAAAAGAAAAAAAGTTTGTAAGAAATATAGTTAGTAATATAGATCAATAAAATCAAACATGATTTGAAGCTCGACTTAAAATATAACCAGATTTTGTTGATATTTTATAATGTAATGTAAAGGAATAAATCTTTGTGCGTCACGTTTTATGGTTTGTGGTTCATTGTGTAGGTGAGATAGCGATGCCTCATCCTCAAGAAGTTAATTGCTGCTCAAATTTTATTAGATTTCTAGGAATTTCTGACATTAGTTTGGAAAAGTAAAAGAGATACTTGAATAATATATCACAAGATGGATGGTTAATACTTTTTATTGAAAGTTATAATCTTTAAATAATTTTCTAGAACCAATAGAGTAAAACTATTATAGAAAGCACATATCAATAAAAACAGGTTCACTAATTATACAATAAATAGGTAAAAACTCAAGATATCACTTTCATATCCAAAAATAAATATATTGAATAAAACTTGTTTCTAAACTATAGAACAACTAGTTAAAAACTCTAGATATCACTTTTGTATCGGTGGACGACTGAATATTGTTTTTAACGAAACACAAAAAAATATTGAGAGTTGTAAAAACTAGTTGATTCAGAAGTAACGGAAAAATAGAGGTAGCAGAAAAACCAAAAAAGATGCAAAGAGAAAAAAGCAGAGAGGTAGAAAAAAGTCTGTGAGAGAGAAAAAATAGATTAGTACTTTTAAATAAAGTGGAAATGTTAATATTATTGTTTTTGGGCATTAGAGCAAAACCATTTCTTGTTTAAGTATTAAGTATTTTACGCCAAAATTTCTCATTTTGGCCTAATTTTATAAAGAAAAAACAATTGTAAATACAAGAGCCATGGAATTGTAATTAAAAACTTATTTGAAGCACTGAAAAACATTAGCACACAAATTGAGGGCTTATCAAAAGCGAGGAAGTCTAAATCAGAGAAAAAATAATTTTTTGTCATTTTAAATGTTGTTCATATCACTCACTGGAACGTTTTTTTAATCGATTCTCTTACTTAAAAATAAGCCTTTGTGGTGCAAAAGAACAATTCTTGCCAAGATAAAGTCAAAATAAATTGTGTGAACATTCAGAGATAGTCTATAGATTTAGAATTATTGAAAAACCATACTCCCCCAAAGTATTTAACTCCAAATATTTTAGCCAAAGTATTTAACTCCAGTTTCAGAGGCTGTAATGCCTTAACTAAAATTTAACTTAAACCTTTGCTTAAAACCTAAATTACTACAAGTTACATGGACCAAAATGAGTTTCCCAAGAAGAAAAATCAATGTAAAAGTTTCACAAAGTGAAAAAATCCACATGCAACAAGTTTCTAGAACAAAAATCATCACACAGGAAGTCCCATGAACAACGAATAGCAAGCAGAAAGTTTTATGAACAAAATCAGGTCCACGAGGAGAAAAAAATCATTACGGAGCAAGTTCCATAAGCAAAATCTGTCTAAAGAAGAAAAAATCCCTGTACAAATTTCACGAAAAGAAAAATTAACATGAAACAAGTTTTACGAACAAAAATCAGCACGCAACAAGTTTTATGAACAAAATAAAAACGCAATAGGTCCCAAAAACAAAATCAGTTTAACAAAGAGAAAAACCAACGTAAAAGATTCACGAACAAAAAGACACCACGCAATAAGATAAAGAAACCCAAATCAACACATAAGAAGCTCCATGAACAAAATTAGTTTGACGAGGAGAAAAATTGATGTGCAAATTTTACAAAGAGAAAAAAATCAACATAAAACAAGTGTAACAAGCATAAAACAAGCACGCAACAGGCTCCAGGAACAAAAATCAGAACAAAACAAGTTCCACGAACGAAAACTATTAAGCAACATTTTACATGAACAGAATCTGTTTCACAAGAAGAAAAATAAATGTACATATTTTGAGAAACGGAAAAATCAACAAGCAACAAGTTTCACAAACAATAATCAGCACGCAACAAGTTCCACGAACAAAATTAGCACGCAACAAGTTCCGTGAACAAAATCCGCATGCAATCCGTTCCATGAACACAATCAGTTTCACGAGGAGCAAAATAAATTTACAAGTTTAGCGAAGAGAAAAATCAACATGCAACGAATTTTGCAAACAAACTTCAGCACGCAAGTAGTTTAAATAAAAACGATGGTTATTTTTAGATTAAAAATTCATTTTTGAGGAATAAAAGGTGAAAACAGTTGAAAAAGTGTAATAGTGTGTAACAGAATAATATCAACGAGGGGGGGTAGGCTGGTGCGTTGTGCCAAACTGGACTCAATTGCTAGGAGTCATGAGAAGAAATGCAAATGAGGATTTTTTCATTAGGTTTAAAGGACTGATTCTAGTATAAACGAACGTATTTGCAAGAAAATGCTTGAAAAATGTCATATATGTTATAATTCTTGCTAGAGAGCAGCGTCATCGAGTCAGCCATTGAGTGTCATGGCCTGGAAATTGTCATGGAACCTCGCAGTCTAGCAATGAAATGACAAGTTTCCGCTTTTCAAATAAAAACAATGGTCATTTTTAGTTTATAATTTTGTTTTTGAAGGAGAAGGATTGAAAAACCCGTAGTATCACCGGGAATAGTACATTGTGCCGCTGGCCTCAAATGTTAGGAGTCATCAGTAGAAATACTAATTGCGATTTTTTCATTAAATTTAAACGTTTGATTTTTGTGTAAGCGAATATTTTTGTATGAAAATGCTCGAAAAATTGTGATATGTGTTATAATACTTGGTAGAGGGTGTTGTTTGTAAGCCTTAGTTTACCAAAGAGACAGCCGCATACATAACCTTAGAATCGAGGGAACTTGGAGTGAAATTGATGGGAGTGGAAGTGTGGCATCAAAGGGCAGAAATGGTAAATCAGAATATGAGGCAACCGGCGTCGGATTTTTAGTTGAGATCGAGAACGCATAATGGGACTGGAATCAGTTGAACCGGAATGGAAGCCGCAGAAATCAAGGTGGAACTGTTACAACCCGGGTCAGAAGCGCGGGAAGTGGAATCGGATATCACTTTATTAAAAAAAATATATACAAACATATTTTAGGAATGATGGTGCTAATGATGGTGATGATTAGGAATGGGGTGCTAGAGCGACAGTAATGCTGTATGGGGGTGTATTTGTTTCTGAAGCTGCAGCTAGTCCTACGAAGTATTCGGTTAACCTAGATGTTTATTTTGGTCAAAAAGACTGTCCCACAACAAGACATCGTTTTCAAGCATTTTGTGGTGCCAAACGACGATTCTAGCCAAAACAATCCCAAAAACCAATTATGTAAAAATTCTGAGATAGAATTTTCTATCTCATGTTTTGTTATATCTTTTCTCATTAATCATTAATTGAATGAAATTGAATTTCATTCAATTAATATCTCATTATCAGCAATTATATTTACTGAAAAAAAACTATACACGTATTGAGCCTTCTGTTCCAGAGGCAGTAGTGCTATACGGTGGTGCATTGGCTTCTAAGGGTGCAGGTAGACCAACGAAACAATGGTGAACATAGACATTTATTTTAGACAAAAATCTTCCACCCACCAAAGTGGTGTTTTCAGTCATTTCGTGGTGTAAAACAGCAACTGTAGCCAAAAGAAGGCCAAAAAGTTATAGTACAAAAATTCTGGAATAGTCGATTGATTAAGAATTATTGAAAAAAACTATACGGGTATGTAGCCTCCACTTTTATAGGCTGTGATGCCGTAGGGTGGCGCACTGGTTTTTTAAGGTGCAGTTAGTCCTACAAAAACAGTAAACATAGACATTTATTTAGCCAAAAAGTGTGTGTCCCCTAGCAAAGCGGCATCTTCAGCCAATTTGTGGTGCAAGACAACAATCCTAGTGAAGAGAAAGTCATTTATAATTTGCAATTTCAGAGATAGTCAATTAATTTAGAATTATCGAAAAACCATACTCGTATTTAAATCCAGTTTTAGAAGATGTAATGCCGTACAGTAACACATTTGTTTCTAAGGGTGTGGATTGTCCTAAAAAATAAATGGCAACATAGACATGTATTTTAACGCTTCACATGAGTAGATGATTCGGATGAAGCTTGAAAAATTCTGTAAAGTTGTATTTAATAGAACTTCAGCTATTATTGACAAGGGTCGGTGGCTATTTGTGTAGATTTGGGAAGGAGTTTGCCTTAAGCGTCAAAAATTATGAGTCCATTTCTTGGTGGGCCTTCTGATGAATGTAGCCAAATTTTGAAGCATCGTCACGTAAAGCACTATTTAAGGGTATCTTGAGCGATGTCTTGACTGTTTGGATTAAACGTGTGATTTTCCTTATGTTTCAGGTTCTTGCGAACTTCCAACTTGATTCATGTTGCAGTATCGAGTGAGGGCAAGCCAATACAGTAAAGAAAATGTTTGATTATCAATTGTCTGATCATCATCCCGTAGCCTGATCAGTCGCTTTCCCATCTTTGGTTATCATATTACATCTTTTTATCCTTCATTACCTCTACACCATCATGACTACATGAAGGCAATTAAGGAGTTTTTACCGTGTCGTTAGATGCTTTTCTGGATAAAATAAGCATCTCCTTCTATTACCTTTTCCGGTTGCCTCAAAAATGAAAATCGAATCCTTCTAGATTTGCACTAGCACTTAATTGTGCCATCCCCCGTTGGAATTGTTTGTTAGGGCCTTGGTGGAGTTGGATGTTAAGGGGATTGTTTGAATTGCTTGCTAGGGGATGGGCAGCCACATAACGTCACGATGGCGTGAATATACATTGCCGTGGCCCAAAGATACGTAGTAATTCCATTAAAACTTTTCAGAAATTACTTTTAATTTGGTTTAAATTTATGTCTAATATCACCCCCTCTCTGTGATTGGTTACTAGCCCACCCTCTTTTTCGAATTGGTTGCCAGGAGGTGGGATAACCATTTAGCATCACATGCAGAGAAATGAGATCAAATAAAACTTAGAAAAAATAAATAAAATATAGAATTAAGTCACATGTCTTGTGTCCCCATTTTCCTATATTCTGTACAAACTTACATCACCCTCTATAAGAATATCTCTAAATATTCTCGAAGAAGGAGTATTTTGCTATGTTTTGAACAAGTTTTTATCATTCTCTAATAAAACATCTCTGGAAATTCTCTAAGAAAGACCGTCCAAAATGGTTAGATCATACCGCAAAGAAGTAAAGAATGACTTTGTGTGGGTTTATAATACCTGTTTAAAGTATTACTTAGCAAGCAGCAGCACTTCAAATATAACCACACTCTAGTAATCGATTTTACCCTATTCATCTGAATTATTGCAGTGACAGATACACGTAATCAATAGCTGAATCATTCTAGTATGCGCGAAAGTGGGATTCTCCTTGCGTGCAATACGTTATTTTGTAGAATCTATTTCCTAAATCATAAAATTTGAAATAGACTGCTGGTTCAGATATCTAGGGCAAAGTTCCATTGTATGGCAATGTCCCTTTTAGATCCTAATGGGAGCAAAAACCATTAGAATATAAAGCTTCCTGAAAAACAAATGCCTTGACAAAAAAAAATGCCGAAGAAGAAATTGTATTAACTTGTTGTGTAATATCCTAAGTGTATATTGTCATTACGGAGCACTCATGATTTTGCACCCCCACCCGCTTTACAACTGGGGATTCCCTACTTGATTTATAAACTGTAACAATTCCTATTAAGTAACAGTAAACGATAAACGAAATCCATTACGTAATAAGTGCCTGGTGGGTGGAATCGCTCTCTAGGCCCCACTCCTCCGGTTGGTTAGGTTATGTTGGGGGGCCTGTGAAATTGAATGCTATTTCACCCTGTTGTAATTATATGTTAGGGCTCCTTTTTGAAATGGTATTTTAGGGGCCCCCGTTAAATTGGGTTATAGGACCCCTGGGGGTTGGGGGCCCAAATTAAATTAGATTTTAGAGCCTCCAGTCAAATTGGATGATAGGTTCCCATGGAAAGGGATGCTAGGGCCCCCATTTAAATTGGATTTTAGGTTAGGGGACCTGGTGAAATTAAATGCTTTGGCCCCAATGGAATTCTATACTAAGCCATTTCAGTCGAATTACAAACTAAGTCCCTGACTGAATTTGATTATAGGGTTCCCTGTGGTAATGTTAGGAGGCCCGGTGTAAATGGATGTTTGGGCCCCCTTCAGAAAGTGGATGTTAGTATCCCCAGTGAAATTGGATCTCATATAACGTTTATTCTCCAAGTGCAGAAATAATACTGAAGCAAATCCAACAAGTGACGCTAGACTGCATGACTCTCATCTCCAATTACGATACATTCACCTTAGAAGCACCTTAGAAGCGTCACTTAGAAAATATTTCCTATGACGTGACAAACACAATCTGGTTGTAGTTGGAATAACAGGATAGGGCTCCCTTAAAATCCAGGGATAGGGCTCCCGTGGAAAGACTTGTGGCATTACTACTGCCAAACTCCTCAAATACGTAATAATCTCTGTTTGTTTTAAGTTTTAATGTTGCTCCTTACTTTCAGTTGAAAAAAACTAATTTTTTGTTTGATTCATATTAATTATTAATGTAACTCCTCTAATTCAATTGTGCGTATTTTCAGTTGACAATTTTTTTCCTTCTTAATAATTTAAAAGAAGCGTTATTACTCTATACCCTAGCCGCGCCAATATTAAAAGTTCTACTGTATTTAAAAATTACTATTCTCTTTTTCTCTCTGTTGTTTTAGAAACCGACTCCTCTCCTTATTTCTTTTTATCTCTGCTATCTGTACCATTTTTGCAACCTCTAACTAAAATTGTCTTTGCGATTTTCGATCATGTTCCGGTCTTTTGTTAGAAAAAAAAACAAATTATCTATTGTTCGTGGATATGAAAGTGGTACCTTCAGTTTACCTGTGTTTTTAATAGTTTTGAAACCTGTTTTTATACAATGTATAATTTTGAATACGAAAGTGACATTTGAATTTTTACATATTTATTCTACAGTTTAGGAGCCTGTTTTTAAACATAATATATTCTCTATAGCATTTTTTACTCTACAGGTTCTAAAATGTGATTTTTAATAACATAATTTCTAAAATAAAGAGTTATACTACCATTTTCTTGTCTAATATTCGGGTACCTTTTTTACTTTTCTAAATTAGTGTTGTAAAATCTAGAAAGAGCTACAAAATAAAGAGTAAAAATGAACTTCCCTAGGATCAGGCATCCCTTACCCTAAATACACGATGAACGTCAAGCCATCATACTTGACAAACAAAGATTCATTCCTGTATATTATAAAATAAAAAAACTAGTTTTTTGTTTAACTGAAAGTAAGGAGCAACATTAAAACTTAAAACAAACAGAAATTACTCCGTGTATGAAAGGGGCTGTTCCTTTTTCAACGCCCCTCTCTTTACGCTAAAGTTTTACTCTTTCTCTCAATTCTACTATATTAAACAGTAAAAAACTTTACGTAAAGAGTGGGGCGTTGAGAACAGAACAGTCCCTTTCATACACGGAATAATTTCTGTTCGTTTTAAGTTTTAATGTCGCTCCTTACTTTCAGTTAAAAAAAACTAGTTTTTTAATTTAATTTCTGAACGTTTTTGAATTAATGCATGTTTGATTTTGGCTAACCACACATAAATCATTAAAATGAAATCTGCATATCAATTATTTTTTCGGCTAAATGGATTTCTCTTAGTTTTGATCAGACGATTTTGAGAAATAAGGGATGGGGAAGGAGGCCTAGTTTCCCTCTGTTTTTTGGTTACTTAAAAAGGAATCTAGAAATTTTAATTTTTAACGAACATTTTTATTGCTAAAAAATATTCGTACCTTAAGAATTAACATACGTAACAAACTTCTATATTCTTATATATTTCTTATGTATATGAGGGGGTTTGTCCCCTGTTTAATGCGTCGCTCTTTAAATAAAAGCTTAAATTTTGTCCCAATTCTTTAAGAATGACCCCTGAATCAGAAAGGCCGTAGAATAAATAGCTTAAATTACTAAAAAAACTTTAGCGTAGGGAACGAGTTATTTAGGAGGAGAAAAGCCCCTCGTATGTGTAATAAACTCTGTTCGTTTTAAAGTTTAATGCTACTCCTTACTTTCAATTGAAAAACAAACTTTTTCATGTTTATTTTTTCATTGTTTTTTTTTATAGTAATGCTAGAAAAACCTGCACCCCCTTCATAAAATTTTTCTTCCCCCCTTACATATTCTTACAAGGAAAGATCCTCCTACATAGCCCCCTCCCCTCAAACCCCTCCCCGCCGAAAAAATAAATACCCCTGAAAACGTCTGTACGCTTCCCAATAACCATTACTGTATGCAACACTTATCAAAGTTTGTAACTTTCTGCCCCTCCCCTGGGGACTGTGGAGGAGTAAGTCATCCCGAAAGACATATTTATTGTGGTTTTCGACTATGTTGAACGAAATGGATATCTCAAAATTTTTATCCGTTGACTTTGGGATAAAAATGAGCGTGGGAGGAGGCCTAGGTGTCCACCAATATTTTTGGTCACTTAAAAAGGGCACTAGAACTTTTCATTTCCCTTGGAATAAGCCCTCTTGCGACATTCTAGGACTACTTGGTCGATACGATGACCCCTGGGGAAAAAAAAACATATAAACACGCACCCGTGATCAGTCTTCTGGCAAAAAAACGAAGTTCCACATTTTTGTAGATAGGAGCTTGAAACTTATGCAATGAATGTCTCTCATACGGTGAATGCAATGGTGTGATTTTCGTTAAGGTTCTATGACTTTTAGGGGGGGTTTCCTCCTATTTTCCAAAATAATACAAATTCTCTCAGGCTCGTAACTTTTGATGACAAAGAATAAATTTGATGAAATTTATATATTTAAAATCAGCACAAAAATCCAATTCTTTTGATGTATCTTTTAGTAGCAAAATTTCGTTTCTTAGAGTTTCGTTTACTATTGAGCTGGGTCGCTCCTTACTACGTTACCACGTTACTAGGTTCGTTACCACGGACTGTTTGATATTATCAAAAATCACAGAAATCTACTTGTGTTTTTTGTATATCTTAAAAACCAAGTTTTAAGTTTTAATGTCGCTCGTAACTTTCAGTTAAAAAAAAACTAGTTTTTTATATTTAATTTGTGAACGTTTTTGAATTAATGCATGTTTGATTTTGGCTCTCCGCACATAAATTATTAAAATGAAATTTGAAGATTAATTCTTTTTTTTCGCTAAATGGCATTCTCTTAGTTTTGATCGGACGATTTTGAAAAAAAAGGTTGGAGGAGGAAGTTTAGCTGCCCTCCAATTTTTTGGCTACTTAAAAAGGCAATTAGAACTTTTAATTTTTAATGAATATTTTTATTTGTTAAATATATACGTAACTTAAGAATTAACATACGTAACAAATTCCTATATTCGTATATTTTTATTATGTATATGAGGGGGTTTGTCCTCTCTATAATACCGGGCTCTTTACACTAAAGCTTATTTTGTCCCAATTATTTAAGAATGACCCCTGCATCAGATATTCGGCCTGAGTCGGCCGTAGAATAAATTGTTGAAATTACTACAAATACTTTAGCGTAAAGAACTAGATATTTAAGAGGAGAAGAACCCCTGATATGCGTAATAATCTCTGTTTGTTTTAAATTTTAATGCTGCTCCTTACTTTCAGTTGAAAAAAAGTTTCATAATATTTATTTTTTCATTGTTTTTTCATAATAATGCTAGAAAATCCTACACACCCTTCTTTGAATTTTATCCCCCACGACAAATTTCTCCAAGGAAATTTCCTCCAACATAACCCTTTTTCCTCACCCCCCCCAAAAAAAAACAAAAGAAAATCCCCCTGAAAACGTCTGTACACTTCCCAATAACCATTACTGTATGTAAACACTGGTAAAAGTTTGTAACTTGTAGCCCCTCCCTCGGGACTGTGGGGGAGTAAGGCATCTCCATAGCCATAGTTATTATTCGTTTTGCCTTTTTTGAACAAAATGGCTATCTCAAAATTTTGATTCCTTGACTTTGGGAAACAATTAGCGTGGGAGGGGGCCTATTTGCCCTCCAATTTTTTGGGTCACTTAAAAAGGGCACTAGAACTTTTCATTTCCGTTACATTTAGCCCTTTTGCAACATTCTAGGACCACTTGGTCGATGCGACTACTCCCGGGAAAAAAAAAAACAAATAACACGCATGATCGGTCTTCTGGCAAAAAATATGAAGTTCCACATTTTTGTAGATACGATCTTGAAACTTTTACAATGGGGTTTTCTGATACGCTGAATGCGATGATGTAATTTTTGTTAAGATTTTATTACTCTTAGGGGGTGTTTTCCCCTACTTTCCAAAATAAGGCAAATTTTCTTAGGCTCGTAACTTTTGACGAGTAAGATTAAATTTGATGAAACTTGTACATTTAAAATCAGCATAAAAATTTGATTTTTTGAATGTATTTTTTGGCATCAAAAATCCATTTTTTTACAGTTTCGTTAATTATTGAGCCGGGTCACTCTTTACTACAGTTTATTACGACGAACTGTTTGATATTATCAAAAATCACGCGTATCTACTTATTTTGCTAGTATATCCTAAAAACCAATTTACATTAGTTTACATCAATACTTTTTTGGTCCTTCGTTTAAAAAAACAATATTTTGTCGTACGTAAGTGGTATATGAAATTGGTATCTGACATTTCACATACTTTTTCTATAATTTAGAAACCTGTTTTTAGACGATATATATATTTTTAACATTAAAGTGATATCTCAAGTGCTTACCTATTTGTTCTACAGTTTTGGAACCTGTTTTTATACCTAATGTATCTTCTATAGCACTTTTTCTTCTATATGTGCTATAATTTTGTTCTTGTATGAGTATAACTTCCTGTTTAAACTAGTAACCTTCTATTACGTTATCTATTATCCGGGTAGCTTTTAACTTTTCTGAAATAACGTCGTACAATATTCGAAGATTTAAACAATTGTGAGTAGAAATGAACTTCTTGAAAATAAAACACTCCCTACCCCACCTATACGGTGGACCACGAGCCATGATACTTGAAGCACGAGGATTAATTACTGTATATTATATTATCAAAAATTAAGAAAATCTACTTATGTAGTTAATACAATTTCAAAATCAATTTGATTTTGTTCGAGTTGTCTTATTAACTGTGATTCTTGAAACTTTTTTGAATCTTTATGTGCAAATAAAAATTTGCATCTGGTCTTCGAAGACCAGAACGTAATCGGCTGTTTTTTGAAAAGAAAGCAAATCTCCAGTGTTTCCCCTTAATTACTTTAATAAATACAAAATCATCAGAACTTAACGAACAAATATTTCTATATGAATATTAAACGTGTAATCCACATTTATTTGCATTTTTGCTCTTTTGTTTTTTCAGTAAGGAACAAAATATGTTGTGGTCTTTAGAAGGCATCGGGGAAAGTACAACTTTTGTCTACTGTTGAGAAGTAATGGCGAGTGCCGGCCCTAATCAAGTTAATTTTTGTTTGTTTGAGTTCAGCTCTGTAAATTATTGTAGTATCTGTTCTTTTTAGGTGTATTTATTTAATATGTTCATTTTTTGCAGTTTTACACAAGGGAGATAATTTGTATTTATTATTGCAAATTTTGATTTAAAGGAGTGTTTTGCATTTCTTTAAAAACTTAGTGTGGACTTTTTTTTAATTAGTTTCTGTTCGTTATTTATTAATATAGTTGCTATAAGGAACAGTATAATAATACTATATTTCCTTTTGCTTATCAAACAGTTCGTGGTAGCAAACTGCATGTAAGGATTGATACGGCTCAATGGAATCCAAAAATCTGAAAAACACAATAACCAGAAACATACAATAACCAAAAATAGATTAAATATTGACCCTTATTCAAATTAGATAAAATTTAAAATATTGATATTACCATCGGAAGGTGGATATAAAAAATTGGTTATGATCAAAAGTTGGGCAATATTACCAATCACAAATCTACCAAATATTTGAAAAAGAAGAAAACGCCCCCGAAAAACCAAGCTATCTTATATGGGACTATTTTCATATAGTTACTGCCTATTTCATAGGGTTACTGCCTCTTCTTCGATCCTAGTTGTATGAAGGGGATGTCTATATCAGAAATAAAACATTTTTTTTCTTTATTACGACTCAATATTACGTATTTTAAGTTCAATTTATTTACTAAATGCTTTTGTAGAGGTATTTTTAATCTATAGACTAAAAACGAAAATATTAAGATTTCAACTTTATTTAAAAGTGCTAGTCTCTTTTTGTGCTGAGTCCTACTGAGATTTTTCTTAGTAGGGAGCCTCCCCCAGACCACTAAGCGCGCCCCAAGGTGGCAGATAGAGAACGTCCTACAAATATGTTGGATACCTTCATAGAAGGCGCGGACCAAGGGGGAAGCCTAGTTCCTAGGGGTTCATAATTGAAACTGGGACACCCTCGCCCAGGGGTCAAAAATATAGGTAGAGGAGAATGAAAGTCCCTCTGATGTACACCAAGCAGGGCCTACCGGCGTGTGGACATGTCCCGACGGTTACACACCTTCCCTCAGCAACGGAAAAAACTGCTCGGCTTCGCAGACCACTGAACGGGAGGATCGCTTCCCTTCCTAGAGGGACAACTGTGAAGGGCAGACGATCCAGCTTCACGGACAATGGCCTCTGCTAAGAGTAGAGAGGAGTGGCTTACCGCTACCCGACAAATTAGCCATGAAACTCCTTCTCTTAAATACAAATGATGAAAATGGCAAACAAGAAGACAAGAACTCGTGCTACCGCGTCCGGGGTAACCGACAGTATGAGACCAAGAATTGCATATTGCGAGAATGATACTGATAATAATGATTGTAGTATTGATAACGATGATAATGAAAATGATTTTGTTACCGCGTCTAGGGCAGCTGACGATCTTTCATCCGATTTGATGACTCTCCAGTCGGAGAAGAATTCGTTTATCCTAAACCCAAAACATATATTTCACTAGGAACGCTAAACGTGCGAATATTAGCCAAACCAGGAAAAAGAGAACTAGTCCTAAGCAAGATGAACTGTTACCGCTGGGATATCGTGGGGAATATATGAGACTCACCCTCCCTCCACAGGAATAGAAAGAATAAACAACATCACGCCCATTACGTCTGGAAGAAGTGATGGAGTCCACTGTCAAGGTTTCGGTTTCCTACTCTCAAAGTGAGCCAAACAGTCTCTTCTTGCTGTCCATCCTGTCTCTGAACGTATTATCACCATTCGTCTGAAAGGATCTATTGCCAACATGACCATAATCCAAGTTTACGTCCCAGACTCGTCCAAGAATGGCCAAGAAGCCGAAGAATTCTACAGCCAACTCAAACACACCGTTGACACGGCTCCCAAGAAAAATGTTCTTTTCGTGATTGGGGACTTCAACGCCATTGTCGGACACTCAAATGATGGACTTGAAGACATCATGGGCAAGTTCGGGCATGTGCAGTAGAACTACAGGGGTGAAATGCTCATCGACTTTTGTCGGGATAACGAACTCTTCATAACAAACACCATGTTCCGTCATAGAGAACAAAGGAAAGTTACTTGGAGATCCCATGCCGACCGCACTGCAAACATGATTGATTACATACTTGTCGGCAAGCAGTGGAGATGATCATTACCGAACACAGTCTCCATAGCCGGTGGTGACTTCGACTCGAACCACGTTCTAGTCATATCTGAGCTGCGTTTACGCATTTGGAAGCCCCAACAGCCTAAGAAAAACTTACCAAGATATCGTGTCGACCTGCTGAAAAACATAGGAACAAGGAACGGGTATAGAGCAGCACTCTCAAAAAAGTTGTCAAGAATCCAACCCACGGAAGCTCCAACAGAAGAAGAAATTGACCGATTGGTCGAGGGAAGCGCATCCATCATCAGAAAAACTACTAGTGAAATCCTGGGAATTGAGACCAACTCAGATAAACCGTGGATTACCCCCGAAATTATTGATCTATGCGTTCAGAAGCGCACCAATGCTTACAAGGTAGATTGACAAATCAAGGACGAGTACATGAGGTTGAAGCGCCTAGTAGAAAAGATTATCCGGCAAGCTCTACGACACTACATAAATGACAAATGTCATAATTGTGAAGAAGCCTTTCAAAAAGGTAATAGCCACTTATGTACAAGAGAATCCGTGAACTGTCAAAAAGAAGTCCTCGGCCACTTCTACACTGTTAGATAAACATAGGATCCCAATCACGGACTCTGAGAGAAGACAAGAACGATGGAAGGATCACTTCGGCGAAAAAATGAACCCCATAATAACGCAGACGAAAAAAATCTTACTGTTTTTCCCACTACCACAGTACTCAGTCGACCCAAGCCCTCCTCCACTAACAGATGAAGTACTCTCAGCAATAAAATCTATAAAAATTGATAAAGCCCCCGGCCTGGATGGTATTCAGTCAGAAGTATTAAAAGCAGGCCCAGAAGAACTGTTGGATATCCATCACAAAGTCAAAACAAGTGTCTGGGAAACGGGTACTTCCCCAGATCTCGGGCGAAAGCCACCATCGTTCCCTCTTTTAAAAGGGGGAAAGGGTGACTGTAACAACTACAGACCAATCAGTTTAACTAGCCAACGGCAAAGACTCTTACAAAAATACTCCTTGACCGTCTGAAATCACCGACAAACCATATCTAAGAGGAATACCAAGCAGGCTTTCGAAAAGACGGCTCTAACATAGACCAGATTTTCCTCACTCAGCAAATGATGGAGAAGTATATCAAGTCTGCTAAAGAGCTGCTACTTCTTTTCTTTGATTTCAAGCAGGCTTGTGACTTGATTTGACGAGACAGATTATGGCACAACCTGCTACAGTATGGAGTCCCTGAAAACATAGTAATTCTGATATGAGACATGTATTCACGTTTTTTGAGCCAAGTCCAAATGCCCAAGGGATTGACAGAGGGGCTTCTGACATCCGTGGGCGTTCTTCAAGGTTGTCTCTTGTCACCCCACCTCTTTAACCTATTCCTCAACGCAGCATTATCATTTGCCGAAACTGTTGACGGTGCAGAAATCGGAGGGAAGCTTATCGATTATTTGGCATAAGTAGATGATATTGAAAAATTCAACAGCCAAGAGTATCTACTCCAAGCTGACACCGACGAACTAGTGTCGGCAACCGAAGCCTTTGGGATGGTAGTTAACACAGCCAAAACCAAGGTTACGCAGGTGTCTGGAGACCCTGTTTCAAGAAAAATGCAGCTAACAATAAAAGGATGGCCAGTAGAAAATGTTGACTCTTTCGTCTACCTAGGGAGCCTCCTAAATTTTTATAACGACTGCTCGAAATTGATCAAACGAAGACTTAGCCTGGCAGTTGCCAGCTTCACGAACCTCTTGCCGATCTGGAAAAACAAGACTCTATCAACTTCTCTGAAGGTGTGACTCTTCAACTCTCTCATAATCTCAATAGCTTTATACTCAAGCGAAACTTGGTCAATAAAGACTGATGATGAGCGAAGAGTCTCCACACTTGAAACTAAATGCTTTAGACGCATTGCAGGGATTACCGACATTGACCGAGTCTCAAACGAAGACCTCCAAAAACAACTCCGCTGTCCCCGCATCATCATGGACCGGGTCAGAAACCAGCAACTCTGCTGGCTCGGCCATTTCCAGCAAATGTCGGCCAACTAGATTCCAAAAATCACATTCGAAGGACGGGATTACGGCACACACATTAAAGGCCGACCTTGTAAGAGATGGACCGACAACTTCCCGGTCCATAACCTCTCCCAGCTACTTCGTCTACCGCCAGATAGATCAAAATACGGTCGCCACATTCACCATTTGCTCAGAAGAAAAGAAGCCTCAATACAGCCACGAAGGCCGGACGGGCGTCAAGTCAAGTCAGTCTCTTTTTATATCTTTTGAATTTCCCCAGATCTATCTGCCGTTTTTTTGTTTCTCTGCTATCTGTATGTTTTTCGTTATTTCTGACTTACCTGGTCTTTTTGACTTCCAATACTTTTATCGTTCTTTGTTAAACATTCAATATTTTATTGTACGTAGATAAAATTGCTCTTTAGTTTAGAAACCAATTATTAAACAGTACATATTTTTGGATATGAAAGTAATATGATGAGTTTTTATGTATTTGTTCTGCTGTTTAGAAACCTGTTTTATACATGATATGGTTTTCTATAACAGTTTTTACTCCATAGGCTCAAAAATGTTGTTTTTAAGAATGTAACTTCCTATAAAAAGTATTAACCTAACATCTCATTATTTATTATTTGGTTTCCTTTTCTACTTTTCTAAAATAATGCAATCAAATCCACGAAAAGTTAAAAAAGTGTACGGGGAACGACACGCCATGAGACTTGACGAAAAGAAAATTATCTCTGTATATCATAAAGAAAAATTAAGGGAACATACTTTTATAGTTAATATCACTTTTATTATAGCTGTATTTTCATTAACTGTATTTCTTTTAAACTTTGTCATTCTTTTAACTGCCAATTCAAATTTGCACCCTCTTTGGACACCAGACCAAAATTCTTACTTCTATGGAAAGAATGCACATTTTTATATATCTTTAGTCACGGATTGAGGAACTTCAAGACTTTTGATACTATACTATTCAATTACCTTGATTTTAAACCTAGAAATCACAAAACCTCAAAGTTCCAAACTTCTGTTTAACCATCTTTGGAAAGAGTCAACAGAACCTAACCAGGAAGATTGTTCCAGATAGAAGTGAAACGCTGTGTGAAGTCCTTCCTGAAGTGATCTATTATGGGGGTGTCCTTCTTCAGATAATTTTATCAAACTATGATCCTTCTTCTTATTGGTTCGACTTCCTTCCCAATGGCTGGATAAAGGGGGTAAACAGGATAAAGATCATTTGATGGAGATGAATTAATTTTTTTTTAGAAAAGAGTCATACTCATAGAAGTACAGCGCTGGATGAAGTTCTTCTTCAAGTATTCGGTTACGGTAGTGTCCTACTTTCAGTAATTGGATCAAATTTTGAGTCTTCGTTTTGTTGGTTTGGACTTTGTGGGCTGGATAAAGGGGTAACAATGGTTTAGATGTCGTTTGATCAAGGTGAATTCATCTAATTTTAGAAAACAATCATTTACAGCGCATCAAACCTTCCATTTCAATGCTGGACCGAGTCATATATAGAGGCACAGCAATTCCTGTTTACTCTTCTCTGAATCTTCTCTAGTGATGCTAACAATGCTTTAGGGGCACAAGAGAATATTGGGCATCCTTGCTCAACTGAGGGTCTGATACAGGACTTTTACACTAGGTAATTGTATAGATCTCATTTGAGGGAGGTTAATTCATTTTACTTTTAGAAAGCAGTCATTTATGGTGCATTAAACCTTCTATCAAAAAGCATGACTGAGTCAAGTTTAGAGGCCGAGCTATTCCTATTTATCCTTCTCTGGATCTTCTCTAATGGTGCTAACAGCGTTAAAGGGGCTCCAGCATATGGTGGGCATCCTTATATAGCTGAGGGTCTGATACAGGACTTTTAACCAAGGATAATTGAGCTGGATGAAAAAGATTCTTGCAGCAAAAGTAGCTCTAAGCTCTCTTGGACGAGAGGTTGTCACTCGTTCATGGTAGTTATTCCAAGAAAGTTTAGTGGAGAAATGAATCCCCAGTAGACGAAGCTACGTCGACTCTCTTTTCAGTTTCATAGTAAAAAATAAATTGGGGTGTTCAGGTGGCATATTTTATCGGAGAATAAGTGGCTCATTTTTTTTCAATGCTTCAAAGTTAATCATTCATGTATCAGACCACTTTCTGATTATGTAAAATATAGATCTGCTGGACATTGGAAGCATGTTTTGGGTCCCTCTATTTAAAGATGGCAGAGTGTGTCATTCTATCGTCAGTAAAGTATTTATAAGAGCTTGCAAGGTGGTCTCCCATGTCATTTATGTGGATAAAGAGAAGTGTAGGCCGAGAGACACTGCCTTCGGAAGCCCCTGCTTTCACTTAATTTTCATGGATAACAAACCCGTCGAGGACAACCCACAGTGAACGATCTGAAAGAAGGCTCTCTATCTCTATTAACTGACATACATTAACTGGTTTTAGAGAAAGTATATCATTTACTGATGTCCTGGGAGATTGGCAAAATATTTTTTGGCAGGTTCTGCAGTGAATGCATTTCCAGAAAAGTAATGACAATGGTCTAGCTAGTTCGACGATAGAGGAATTTAAGATAACATTTGGTGTGTTGTCAGGACTAATTGCCTCATATCAATCATATCAAGATGCCACAATTTACGAAGGGTATTGGGAGCAAAAAAATTCACACGATCAAGGACATTACCAGTTTGGTCCAATTCTCTACTGTCTTCAGCCAGACTCTAGAATTTGGGAAAAGTATTAGCTAGAGCTTCAGCCTTTTCCTATAGATCTTGTAACACGGTCCCGTCAATCAGTAGAGGAGAAAAAAGTTGGAAAACTATAGGTTCTATGACTATCTACCTTAGTCCTAATGTCCTAAGAATGACGTATGGTCGGATAAGAGATTGATTTATATATTAACAAATGAACTGAAATCATTTTTATACAATAATAATAAGAGGGGCATTAATGCCAGGATTGCCCCTCATGTGGACTATCTGTTTTGGCTTTTTTTTAATATTATCCATGATTGGAGGCCTACAACTATTTCATTTTAATTCAAATTTAATTCCCCTTCGATGACGATAAGGCCTCCTTCGCAATTCTCCACTAATTTTTTCCCAAGCACGTTGAACCTCAGGGCCAAATTTCTCCTGTTTCTAATCCCAGGACTACCAAAGGATATTAATAGTATTCTTTGACTTACTAATGAATGTAATCCTCTCCTGTTTCCTCTTTGAAAGAAGCCATCGCTTGCGCGCCTTTTGCTTTTATTGGGTAGCCTTCTTAAAGGAGTCAAGGCGTTCTTTAATGAAGAGGTCTGGACAATATGATCCCTTTGGGTTGCGAAACGTAGTAAAAACTGGCAAGTTTTCCCGACCGTATGAGAGAGACGGATCACACAATTACGGCCTCTCCTTGTCAGTGTTTTTGCTGCAAAACCAAGCGTTACAATTGACGTTGAAGTTTCCATAGAGGATAATAGTAGACTTAGCGTACATGCCCCAAATGTAGCTAAGAAAGTTTTCAAGGCAGCAGGTAATACCACAGGTATAAGAATTGTACACTGTACACAAAATCAATTACTTATTTGGGAGGATCACCCTAACTCGCAGGGCCTTACCTACTGAATTTGGTACATTTTGGCATGAATATGGTATATTGCTCAGTAGATAAACAGGGACCCTTCTTCCTCCTTAGCTAGTGGCGTTATAATTTCACCTGGGGAGCGTGTATCCCTGTGTGCCAACCCCACTGCTCTGTATATCATAGTTGAGATTGGTGTCAGTTACTTAAATACTAGACTGAGTTCGCTAAATATAGGAACTGTTGAAACTTTAATTTAAGACCAGGTTAGCGAAGGTAAAAGACGTTTGCCTGGTTAACCTAGTTAACCAGGTAAAAAAAGGTTTGGCGGGTGGTTATGCCCAAAACACCAATGCATCAATTGTCAAGCATCATTAGACAGGGAATGGTGTTATAATGCTGTTAATTGCCGTATCATTACCATGGATGTGTTAGCTCATAACCGGTTTTTATTCAGCGCAAGTGAATCCCATCCAGGAAACATCTGAATATTTTTACTTTTATTTGTCTAATAAGAAAATTATCAAGACTTTAAGAAAAAATATCAACATATATATATATATATATATATATATATATATATATATATATATATATATATATATATATATATATATATATATATATATATATATATATATATGAACTTGAAATCCAACTTCAATTGCTTTATTATATTTTTCTTCAGTAAAGTGCAAATTATATTTTGCTCTTGAGAAGGAATTGTGGAAAGTAAAAATTATTTCTACTGCTGAGACGGTATGACATTTATCGTCCCTAATCACATTAATTTCTTTTTTTTTTTAGTTTAACTCGATTTTTTATTATAATGTAATTTGTTTTGGGTTTTATTTATTAATTATGGCGATTTTTGGTAGTTTTTCCCTTTGAAGATTATTCGACTATATTCCTGCTCATCTTTGATCGGGTGGAGCTCTTTGTATTTTGTATTTTTTTTCAAGCGGCCAAAGTTTTTTTTTTGTTAATTTCAATCCTTTTTTTATTAACATAATAGTTTTGATGAAAATTAAAATAATATTCTATTCATTTTGGTATATCAGACATTAAGAGGCATTAAACTGTATGTAAGTAGTGATACAGATAAATAGTAAACTAAATTATAAGTAACATAATAACCAAAAACTCCGGGTCTTGCTAACAATATATACATCAAAAGAATTGAATATTGGGAAAGGCTCAGTCGAGCCCGAGTGAATGAAAATAAGTATTGTTTATATTGAGTGGGTGTTCTGTGCAGTGTTGTATTATTAAATCATGTTGTGTATGGCCGTAGGGCTGAAATAAACTTTTCTTTCTTTCTTTCTTTCTATTGTTCCTTATTCAAAGTAGGTAGTATTCATAAAGTTTAATATTTTCCATCAAAAGTTGGGTGTAAAAATTAGTTACCATCAAAAGTTGGATGGGATGATACAGATAGCAGGGAGAAACAGAGTTGTCCTTTCTCTAAGGAGTTCCCCAAAAAATTTGGGGAATTCCTTTTGGAGAACTTGTAACCTGTAAAAGATTTACCCAATTTTTGAAAAAGAAAAAAAACACCCTTCATAAATCAATTGATCCTAATAAGAAATACATCACCATATTCAGAATATAAAAAACTCTGCTATAGTGGTATCAAGCTGTACAAAATGTGAAATTTACATTTTTTGTCAAAAGAAAGGTCATTTCCCCCCAAAAAATTTTGGGTAACTCTTTAGAGAAAGGACGATTTTTTTTCCACCCTGATATCTTTATCATCTTCGTTACTTCTGACCAACCTTGTTTATGCAGCATTTCCTTGTTTTGCATATTTCGTCGTCAACAGACATGAAAGAGACATCGTGAATTTTTATTACTTGTTCTATGTGTTAGATACCTGTTTTCATGCAATGTATATTTTTGGATATAAACGTGATTCCTTGACTCGATACCTTTTTGTTCTATAGTTTATAAATCTGTTTTTAGACAAAATGTATTCTCTATAGCAGTGTTTATTCAATAGTCTCTAAAGTTTTGTTTTCAATAATATACAAAAATCAGTTAGCTTATAATCATAATAGCCATTGTCTTCAGATTAATAACGTAGAACCCATTGTCTATAATTATTCCAACGATTGAAGCATAGACAATTTTTAACCAAGACTATTCCAATCTTTTAGAAATAAGCTAAAAGATCGTATAGGGTATTTCTATACTATACCAAGGTAGAAATATTCAACTGTTCTCACTTATCATAGTGACAGTTGTAACATCGAAATACTCTGATTTGATAGTCCTAAACTTATTCCATACCAGAATTAAAATCCTTTATTTGAACTGTTTATTCTCCTTATAACTTAAATGGATTGAATGGTCTACAAGTTTGATTATAATTATCTAAAATAGTGCAGCTCTTATGCACCATTAAGGTGTCCCATTTTTTCACTATTGACTCTCGTACTAATGGTTTCGAACGAACAAATATCTAGGAAAATATCTTAGGCTCCCTAAGGAAGCGTTAGAGGAATTGAAGCTCTGGGCTTTCTTCAAGCCAAGCCCTTGTGCATTCCTATTGGAATATATCAGGGATGTACCGTGACTACTGAACTATTGAATTATGTATTTTAATACATGATGATCAAGACCGCTATTCAACAGAACATTGGCTTGATTTTTTGACAGAATTTAAGCGATGCTGAAATAACTGAAGACCTGGCACTCAAGACCAACACCCTTAAAGAACTTTGAACAGTGCTGTCAGTTATGAAAGAAGAAGCTTGCAAGGTTGGACTCAACATTAACATGAGCAAAACAAGAAGCAGTCACGAAGAATTTCAATTTCATCCTTCCCGTCAGTCGTCCTATAAAGATGTGGATCTTTAATGAATCTTTCGGCCAGTCTTGCTCTATGGCAGAGAAATATAGCCTGCAACTACCAAAACTTTGAGCGTGCTACATTTAATTCAAAGCAAACGACAGAAAAAACACAGTGAAACCTAAAACGAATCAGGAGGGGTACTGCCACTTCCTAAGTGCCACTAAAGTTTTTTGTTCTTTCAAAAGAGCTAATTATTCTAATTAAACGGCCTTTGTGATTAAGGGGTCAGTCTCAAAGAATTAGAACAAAATTCGAAATTTAGCGTAAAGACCTACGCATTGAAGAGGGGGAAAATCCCCTTTTCTACGTAATAATTTCTGTTCGTTTTAAGTTTTAATGTTGCTCCTTACTTTTAGTTGGAAAAACTCGTTTTTTTCTTTAATTCATATTAGATGTCGATGTGACTCAATTGTTACCTATTTTCAGTTGACAATTATTTATTTCTCCTGGATAGTTTTCAGGAAATATTTTTACTCTATAGCTTGACCACGCCAATATTAATATTTCCACTTTATTTAAAAATGCTAATCTCTTTTTCTCTCTATTTTTCTTAGACATCTGCTCTCTGTCCCCTTTGCTTTTATCTCTACTATTTGTAGCATTTTTGTTACTTCTGAACAAAATTAGTGTGCGACTCTCAATAATTTTCTGGTCCTTTGTGAAAAAAAAAATCAATATTCTATTGTACGTGGATGTCTAAATGGTATTTTGAGTTTTTACCTACTTTTTCTGTAGTTAAAAAACCTGTTTTTATGCAATTCACATTTTGAATATGAAAGTGATATTTTGAGTTTTTACCTATTAATTCTACAGTTTAAGAATTGGTTCTCATACATATTATTTTTTCTATAGTATCTTTACTCTGTACGCTGTAAAATATTATTTTAAGAATGTAACCTCTAAAAAAAATATTTAGCCTTCCATTTTCTGGGTGTTATCTTTACTTTTCTAAAATAACGTTGTTAAGTCTAGGAAGAGTTTAAAAATGGTGAGAAAAACTGAACATCTTCAGTATTGGCCATCCCTTCTTCCAGCTACACGATGAACCTCAAGCCATAATCCTTAACACACAAATATTTATTCTTGTATTTTATATTATGAAAAATAAAGGGAATCTACTTCTGTTGTTAATATAACCTAAAAATAATTTCTTATTTTATTCGAGCTTTTTTCTTATCTGTATCTCTTGTAAACTGTGTGACTCTTTAAGTGCAAATGCAAATTTGCCCCCCTCCCTTTTAAGACATAAACATAATTTGTACTTTTCTGAAAAGAAATTATATCTGAAAACTTTTCACTTCTATGACTGTAATAAATAAAGAATATTGTTAATACTTTAAGGAAAAAATATTAGCAAATGTATACCAATATTAAAATTTACTTTCATTTGTGAGTTGAGCTTACTTCAATATTTTTTGTGTTCTTCGATTTTAAAAAATATTATTTTCTCGTATATGAATATGAAAGTGGTATCCTGAGTTTAACTTTTTTTCTATCATTTGGAATCGTGTTTTTATACAATATATTTTCTTAATATAAAAGTGAAATTTCATTGTTCACCTATTCTTACTACAGTAAGTTTTTTTCCATCAGCATCAGTTAGGGTTACACGCTAAGTGTTCCATAAAACATAATTATAATAGAATTCCTCAGTTTATACGACAATCTTTAGATTCTGATCTTTTTCCTGCTGCCATTTTTCTTGATGTGAAGAAAGCTTTTGATAGCCTAACACCCAACATGCTCATTAGTAAACTTTCTCATCTTGGTGTACTTTGGGAAGCATTGTCTTGGTTCTCGTAATACCTAAGTGACAGATCTATCGCCATGGAAGTTACAGATATAAAGTTCCAACTGAATAAGGAGTACTCCAAGGTTCTATTCTTGGGCCAACCCACTTTCTCGTATATGTGAACGATCTCTACCAACTTTTATAACACCTCAATTAACAAGGTTTACTGTAAATTGTATCATAAATCTTACTCTTAGACTACGTTGGTGTTCACATTTGATAGTGGAGAAGAATTGATAGCATTTGCAGATTATGCTACTTTAGGTGCTACAGCTCCAAATGAATCATCCCTTTTTCAAAAGCTTCAAGCAGTGACTGAGAAGATACTCATTTGGTTTGACATAAATTAAATAGCTTTAAATACTAAAAAGTCCCACCTTCTTATTTTTTCTCGTAAATGTGTGAGCTGCCCCAAAATTAATTTGGTTCCAACACCAAGAGGCTCCATAAGTCACCCCTCGGATCAATATGTTCGATTCTTTGAAGCTCTTTTGATGTAAATTCAACATTTAAGTCTCATGTTCAAATAATAGGAGTGAGAATTTTCCGTGGACTTGGAATCATCCGAAAATTCAAGCGTTTATTTCCTTTTCTAATCCTCCGTCTTTTATACTTCTCTCACATTTACCCTTATTAATATATTACTTGTCGTCTGTGTAGATGTCCAGATTTCCTTGGGTACTTACTCCTATTCACCATCTTAATGATAAAGTGGCAAGAATTCTCCAGTTGGCTACACACACTCCTGTTCATCACCTTAAGATTAAAGTTATTTATGTTCTATCTCTATCTTCGTTGACATACCAATACTTCCAGGGAGATCTACCATGTTGTTTTTTGGTACTTTTCAAACTAGTAGGTGAAGTAAATTTGTAGACAGTTCGAAGCTGGGAGGATGTAATGATTCCAACTACACCCACGGTTCGTTCAGAGTTCGCTCTGGCCTGCTTGGAACTTGGCTCCCGCTGAGATCCGGGAGTCACGAACACTTGGCTCCTTTAAGAGACCAATGAAAAGTTTCTTATTAACGGTTTCTTATTAAGTTTCTCATGGTTTAACTTTTTCCTTTTGGGGGGGGGGGATAGTTGCTGTTTTTTTTGGCGTTTGATCCTCGATGACACAGAAAGTTTTAAATTGTATTTTCTTGTCGGGTGAAGCGAAGGTCAGTGTTTCGTTAGGACAGCCGGTGAGCTGATTTCTTTTCCTTATAGTTTTTTATTTAGACATTGTTTAGAATACTTATGCCAAGTTTTGTCATTTTATACTTATCCTATGTCGTTTCCCAAATAGCGGGCCATTGAACCCTTTGGAATATTTTTTATTGTTATTTTATGGAAATTTATGGAACTTCAACTTGTTTTTACATCTAATATATGTTATATTAAATTTACTACTCTGTAAATGATAAAATTTTATTTTCAAGAATATAACCTCCTTTAAAAAGCATTAACCTTCAATTTTCTGATTTATTATTCGTGTACCTTTTTACTTTCCTAAAACAACGTCGTAAAATCTACCAAGACTCAAAATATTTTGAGTAGAAATTAACTTCATGAGAATAAAGCATACCCTAACCCACCTATACGGTGGACCAAACGCCATGATACTTGAACCACAAAGATTCATTCTTGTTTATTATATTATCAAAAATCAAGGGAATTTACTTATGTAGTTAAAAAAACTTCAAAATCAGTTGGATTTTATTTGAGTTCTTTCGTTAGCTGCATTACTTGTAGACTTTGTGATTATTTAGTGGCAAATGTAAATTTGCGACCCCTTTGAATACCTGAACATAATTGGCTCTTTTCTGAAATAAATAAAAAAAACTAGTTTTTTAAAAATAAAAATAAGGAGCACCATTAAAACTTCAAACGAACAGAAATTACTCCGTATATGAAAGGGGCTTCTCCTCCTCAACGCCTCGCTCCTTACGCTAATGTTTGACACTTTCTCTTAACTCTATTTTTAAAACAAGGAGAAACTTTAGCGTAAAGAGCGGGTTATTGAGGAGGAGAAGCCCCTTTCATATATGGAGTAATTTATGTACGTTTTAAGTTTTAATGTTGCTCCTTACTTTCATTTTTAAAAAACATGTTTTTTTTATTTAATTTCTGGACGTTTTTGAATTAATGCATGTTTTGATCTTGGCTCTCCGCACATAAATAATTAAAACGAAATTTTATATTAATTAATTGGAATTAATCGGAAGATTTTGAGAAAAAAGGAGTGAGGGAGAAGGCCTAGTTGCCCTCCAAGTTTCTGATTACTTAAAAAAGCAACTAGAACTTTTAATTTTGTACAAATCTTTTCATAGGTAAAAAATTTACGTAATCTACGAATTAACTTACGTAATGAACTTCTATATTCGTATGTTTTTATTGCGTATATGAAGGGGTTCAACCCTCGTCGATACCTCGCTCTTTACGCTAAAGCTTAGATTTTGTCGCAATTTCTTAAGAATGACCCCTGGATTGCAAAGGCCGTAGAATAAATAGTTGAAATTGCTAAAAATACTTTAGTATAAAGAGTGAGATATAACAAGGAGGTAAACCCCTCATATGCGTAATAATTTTGGTTTCCCTTTAATTTTTAATTCTGCTCCTTACTTTCAGTAGCAAAAACTTTTTCATATTTATTTTATCATTGTTTTTTTCAACTAATGCTAGAAAATCCTGCGCCCCTTTCATTGAAATTCTCTTCCCCCATGAGAAGTTTCTGCATGGAAATATCCTCCCACGTGACCCCCCTAACACTCCCCCCTAGACCAAAAAATCCTCCTGAAAACCTCTGTATACTTCCCAGTAACCATTACTATATGTAAACACAGGTCCAAGTTTGTAGCTTGCAACCCCTCCCACGGGGACTGCGGGGGAGTAAGTTGTCCCTAAAGACATAGTTGTTAGGTTTTTTGACTATGGTGAATAAAATGGCTATCTCAGAATTTTAATCCCGTGACTTTTGGGAAAAAATGAGCTTGGAAGGGGGCCTTGGTGCCATCTAATTATTTTGGGCACCTAAAAAGGGCACTAGAACTTTATATTTCCATTAGAATGAGCCCTCTTGCAAAATTGTAGGACCGCTTAGTCGATACGATCACCCCTGGAAAAAAAATACAAAAAACAAAAAAACAAACAAAAGGACAAAAAAAAAAAAAAACAAATAAACACGCATCCGTGATCTGTCTCCTGGCAAAAATGCAAAACTCCACATTTTTGTAGATATGAGCTTGAAATTTCTGCAGTATGGTTCTCTGATACGTTGAATCAGATGGTGTGATTTTCGTTAAGATTCTGTGACTTTTAGTGGTTGTTTACCCCTATTTTCTTAAATGAGGCAAATTTTCTCAGGCTCGTAACTTTTGATGGATATAAATGATCTTGATGAAACTTATATATTTGAAATCAGTATTAAAATACAAATCTTTTGATGTAGCTATTGGTATCAAAATTCCATTTTTTAGATTTTTGCTCACTATTGAGCCGGGTCGCTCCTTACTACAGTTCGTTACCACGAACTGTTTGAAAGAAAGTACACCTCTAATGTTTCCCCTTTGTGACTTTAAAAAAAAAATTTAATGAGATTTTAAGGAAGAAATACTACTATTTGTATATTAAACTTAATCTGCATTCATTTTTATTTTGTTTCTTTTTTTCAGTGAAGAAAAAATTATAATCTGGTCCTGAGAAGGAAATGAAGGGAATGCAAATTTCTTGTACTGTTGGGAAGGAATTAGGGTTTCCGGCCCTAACCATGTTAATTTTTGCTTGTTTTGAGTATAACTTATTTATTTATTTTAATAGCTGTTAGTTTTGGGTTTATTTATTTAATATGGTCATTTGTTTTAGTTTTACACCTGGAACATTATTTGACTTTTTTTTGCAAATCTGTTATTTAATAGAGCTCTTTGTCTTTCTTTCAAAAATTTATTGCGGAGAAACTTTTTTTTTATTGAATTCTATTCGTTTTTATGGCACTTGGTATTAACCAAGTGACATATAGCAATCGCCAATTCTGTCGGTCTGTCTGTCTGTCGGTCTGTCGGTCTGTCTTTCGGTCCCGGTTTTGCTACTTTAGGATTATCCAGGTAAGCTAGAACGATGAAATTTGGCAAGCCTATCAGGGACCGGACCAGATTAAATTAGCAATAGTTGTTTTTCCGATTTGACCATCTGGGGACTGTTTGACTGTTGGGGACTGTTGAGCTTTTGACTGTTTTAAAAAGAAGAATTGAGAGACAGAGTCAAACTTTAGCGTAAAGAGCGGGGCGTTGATGAGGAAGCAGCCTCTTTCATATACGAAGTAATTTCTGTTCGTTTTAAGTTTTAATGTCGCTCCTTACTTTCAGTAAAAATAAGTTTTTTTTTTATTTAATCACTGTAAGGAACAGTAAAATGATATTCTATTTATTTCTGCTTATCAAACACTTCGTGGTTGCAAATTCTATTTAAGGAGCTATACGGCTCAATATTTTAAATCAAAAGTTCTAGTTTCCTTTTTAAGTGAACAAATAAAAAGAAGAGCAGCTAGCCCCCTCCCTGCCCTCCTACGTCTCTTATTTCCTCCAAAAAATTATCTGAACAAAATTGTTAACAGCTATTTAGTTCAACGTAGTCGAAATATCTAGTAGCCATGTCTTTGAAGATTACTTAGCCCCCCACAGTCCTCTGGGAGGAAGTATTGCCGGTTGGGACTTTAAGGATCTAGTGCTGTCAAACGTACTTTAATTACCTTATAAACACATTTTTTGGAAGCGGAGATTTTTCTTGAGGGAGACAAGACTCCTTCAGAGTTAATTATCTATAGATATTATTTTTACACTCAGTAAATCTACGAAGATTAAAAAATAATTGAGCAGAAATTAACTTCTTGAGGATCAGGCATCCCGTAGCCCACCTATAAAATGAACCAAAAACCAAAATACTTGACGCACAAAAATTTATTCTTATATATTATATTATAAGAAATCAGCAGAATATACTATTTTGAAATCATTTTTGATTTTATTGATCTGATTTACTAACTACATTTCTTCTAAGCTTTGTGACTCTTTAAGAGCAAATACAAATTTACATCTCCTGTTAAGAACAGAACTAATGGCCTTTTATGAAGAAAGTACATATTTTATTCTTATATTCACGGCTTCAGGTACAGAATTTGATTTGGCAGTATTCAATTCCCTCGTTTTTAAACATTATGATTCCCTTTAAATTCCTTAAAAACCTTTAAACGTTTATAATTCCCAGGTTTTAAATGTATGTTGTAACTTCTTTTGAAGGAGTCAAAAGAGGAATTTTCTAGAATAATGTCCCCACGAAAATCGTTCCAGATTGTAGTACGACGCTGGATGAAGCGTCGCACTTCGATCTGGTCCTGTATTACTCGCATAGTCTGGTCTATTACTTCGAATAGTCTTCTATTACTCGCTTCTTAGCATGTCCTTATTTTATAATTGAATCGACCCCTTTACTTTCCGTTCTGACAGGTTGGAAGGATAAAGGGGGGGGGAACAATTTTAGAGAGTCCATTTGAGTTTGGTGAATCAATGTACTTTTAGAAAACAGTCATCGATGCTACATCAAGCCTCTAAATCAGAGGGTAGAGCGAGTCATTTGTAGAAATGCAATCCACAATGTTTAGCCTATTCTAGATCCTCTAGAGTTGTAGTAACAGTGTTTTAGGCTGATTGTTGTTTTTTTTCTCACAGGGGTGATTTTATCGATTCAGTGGTCCTAGAATTTCACAAGAGGGTTCATTCGAACGAAAATTAAAAGTTCTAGTACTATTTTTAAGTGAAAAAAAATTGGATTGCAACTAGGCCCCCTCACACGCTCATTGTTCTCAAAGTCACTGGATCAAAAATTTGAAATGACCATTTGGTTCAGCGGAGTAGAAATATTTAATAACTATATCTTTGAGGACAACTTAATCCCCCACAGTCCGCGGGGGAAGGGCTGCAAATTATGAACTTTGCCCTTTTTTACATATTATATTGGTAATATGATATTGGTAAGTATTCAGATTGGTAGGTATATAGACGTTTTCAGGGGGGATTATTTCTGGTTGTGGGTTGGGTGGATTGGGTTGCGTGGGAGGATCTTTCCTTGGGGAATTTTTCCTGGGGGAAGATAATTTATGTGACGAGGGCACTGGATATACCAGCAAAATTAAAAAAAATTAGGGGAAATTAAATTTTAAAAAATTGATTTTTTCAACTGAAAGAAAGGACCAACATTAAAACTTAATACAAATAAAAGTCATTACGAATATGAGGGGGTTGGTCCCTCGTCAATACTTCGCTGTTTACGCTAAAGTAAATTTACCAATTTCAAAAGAGCTATTTACTCTAATTAAACAGACCTTTTGATTCAAGGGTCATTCTTATAAAATTGGAACAAAATTCTAACTTTACCGTAAAGAGTGAGGTATTCACTAGGGGGTGAACCCCCATTATATTATGTATATGAGGAAGTGCTTCCCTGTAAAAAAAAAAAGTTCAAATTCTGTAAAATAATGGCCGATATTAGCAATAATTTGTTTGAGTTCTGTCCAATCTTAGCATTTAATTTTACCGATAGCTACTTCATAACTATGATTTTTAGGTGATAATAAACCAAATATATGGCAAGTGTTCGGCTTGTTGCTGTTATTAAATAAAAAAACAAGTTTTTTCAACTGAAAGTAAGGAGCGACATTAAAACTTAAAACGAACAGAAATTACTTCGTATATGAAAGGTACTGCTTCCTCATCAACGCCCCGCTCTTTACGTTAAAATTTGACTCTTTCTCTCAACTTTTCTTTTTAAAACAGTAAAATACTTTAGCGTAAAGAGCGGGGCGTTGATGAGGAAGTAGCCCCTTTCATATACGAAGCAATTTCTGTTCGTTTTCAGTTTTAAGCGAATAGAAATTAGTCCGTATATGAAAGGGGCTTTTCCTCCTCAACGACCTGGTCTTTACGCTAAAGTTTGACCCTTTCTCTTAACTCTACATTTTAAAGAGTAAGAAACTTTAGCGTAAAGAGTGGGGCGTTGAGGAGGAAAAGCCCCTTTCATATACAGAGTAATTTCTGTTCGTTTTAAGTTTTAATGTCGCTCCTTACTTTCAGTTGAAAAAACTTGTTTTTTTATTTAATTTCTGAATGTTTTTTAATCAATGAATGTTTTGATTTTGGCTCTCCGCAGAGGAATAATTAAAACGAAATTTGCATATTTACTTTTTTTGGCTAAATGGCTTTCTCGTAATTTTGATCGAATGATTTTGAGAAAAAGAGCGGGGGAGGAAGCCTAGTTGCCCTCCAATTTTTTGGTTAATTAAAAAGGCAACTAGAACTTTTAATTTTTTACGAGTCTTTTCATTAGTAAAAGATATACGTAACTTATAAATTAGCTTACGTAAAGAATTTTTTATTCTGATGCTTTTATTACACATATGAGAGGGTTAGCCCCCTCGTCAGTACCTCTCTCTTTACACTAAATCTTAAATTTTGTCCCAATTCATTAAGAATGACCCCTGAATCACAAAAGCCGCAGAATAAATAGTTGACATTACTAAAAATACTTTAGTGTAAAGAGCGAGGTATCAGGAGGAGGTAAGCCCCTCATATGGGTAATAATTTCTGTTCGTTTTAAGTTTTAATGCTGCTCCTTACTTTCAGCTGAAAAAAAACTTTTTCATATTTATTTTTTCATTGTTTTTTTTAATAATGCTAGTAAATCCTGCGCTCTCTTCATGCAAATTTTCTTCCCCCATGACAAATTCCTCGATGGAAAGCTCCCCCAGTATATCCTCCTCTTCTCAACCCCTCCCCCCAACCAAAAAATCCTCCTGAAAACGCCTGTACACTTCCCAATAACCATTACTATATGTAAGCACTGGTCAAAGTTTGTAACTTGTAGCCCCTCCCACGGGGACTGTGGAGGAGTAAGTCGTCTCCAAAGACATAGTTATAAGGTTTTTCGACTACTCTAAGTAAAATTGCTATCTCAGAATTTTGATCCGTTGACTCAGGGAAAATAATAGTGTGGGAGGGGGCCTAGGTGCCCTCCAATTTTTAGCTCACTTAAAAAGGGCACTAGAACTTTCCATTTCCGTTAGAATGTGCCTTCTCGCAATATTCTAGGACAACAGGGTCAATACGATCACCCCTGGGGAAAAAACAAAAACAAAAAAAAAAAAAAACAAATAAACACGCATCCGTGATCTGCTTTCTGGCAAAAAATACAAAATTCCATTTTTTTGTAGATAGAAGCTTGAAACTTCTAAAGTAGGGTTCTCTGATACGCTGAATCTGATGGTGTGATTTTCGTCAAGATTCTATGACTTTTAGGGGGTGTTTCTCCCTATTTTCGAAAATAACGCAAATTTTCTCAGGCTCGTAACTTTTGATGCGTATGACTAAACTTGATGAAACTTATATATTTAAAATCAGCATTAAAACACAATTGTTTGATGTAGCTATTGGTATCAAAATTCTATTTTTTAGATTTTGGTTTCTATTGAGCCTTTACCACAGTTCGTTACCACGAGCTGTTTGATTAAATTAAAAAAAAACAAGTTTTTTCCAACTGAAAGTAAGAGATAGCAATAAAACTTAAAGCAAACATAATTTATTACGTATATCTTCTAAAGACCTTTTTTCTCATTCCTTTCAGTCATTAGAGAATTGCTCAACTTGTGACTCCCATTTTCATAATAATAATTTTGGTCTATCTGGCTGTTACTATGCCTTATAAGATTAGTCCCGTAAATATCGCTAATCTAAGTTACGTCGGAGAATCTTTCCATGGCAAAATTTTTCGTAGAGAGAGGAAATTTTCCATGGAGGGGGATCTGGATTTCCCGACATTATTTGAAAAACGATAAGCAATTAGATAAGATATTAAGGTAAGAAGTAACATTAAAACTTAAAACGAACAGAAAAATTACGCATATGACGTGATATGCCTTTCCTCAGTAGCTCGCTCTTACGCTTAAGTTTCTTTTTCGCTTTTAAATGAGGCTATTATTCTAACCAAATAGCCTTTGTAATTTAGGAGTCATTCTTAAACAACTGAAACAAAAATCAAACTTAGTAAGTTATTATTATTTTAAAAAAGTAAAATCAATATGCAAATTTCGTTTTAATAATTGATGTACGGTGAGCCAAATTCAAAACCTGAATTAATTCAAAAACCTTCTGAAATTGAATGAAAAAAAACAACTTTTTTTAACTGAAAATAAGGAGCGACATTAAAACTTAAAACAAACAGAAATTATTCTGTATATGAAGGCGCTGTGTCTTCCTCAATGCCCCACTGTTTACGCTAAAGTTTTAATCGTTTTTAAAAATAGAGTATTGACAAAGAATCAAACTTTAGTATAATGAGTGGGGCGTTAAGGAGGGAATAGCCCCTTTCAAATACAAAATAATTTCTGTTTATTTCAAGTTTTAATGTTTTTCCATCCTTTCAGTTAAAAAAAAAACTTGTTTTTTTTATCTAATAGCTTGTAAACATCAAAGCTAAGTTTCAATTTGATATAAAAGTTTAATCTCAAATCATGCTGGGATATCCATGCTGGGATATCCACCCTTTTCTTTGAAAATCCCCCCTTGAGAAAAACTTCTGCCTGAATAATTTTCCCACGAAAAGTTCACCAAGGTGTAAATTCCTGTTTTCCACTTCAAATTTTCCCTGAATCACTTCGACCTCACTGAAAATTCCCCCTTGACGATTTCCTCTAAGAAATTTTCTTTATTTTCATGAAAATTTTATTTTATTACTCCTTATCTCTCGTATAATCCCAGTAATCTCATCTCCATTCTTGAAAAATTTATCCGAGTAATAATCCCCCCATGAGAACTCCCCATTTGAAAATCAGTCACATATTTCGAAACAAAATATACTATAATAAAAAGGCGAGTAATAGTACAACTTATGCGGCTCTCCTACCAAGAAAAATTCTCATCCTCCATGAGCAAATTTCTCCCTGAAAAAGTTCCCTCTCCTGAAAAATCCACCCCCCCCCCCAATAAAAATAAGTTTATAAAGTAACTAAAGTAAGTGTTATGGCAATAGACCTTCAAGGTCCCATCTGGTAGTGCCTCTGGGGGTCATCTCATGCTCAAAGAGATGGGTTTTAGATATTTTTAATACTTATAACAAAATTGCTATTTTAAAATTTTGATCACATGACTTTGAGTAAAAATGACACGTGGGGGAGGGAAGAGGAGGGGGAAAATAGGGGGAGAGAAGCTGCCCTACAAACTATTTGGTTACTTAAAAAAGGCACTAAAAAATTTTATTTACAATCCAATGAGCTCTCTTTCGATCTTCTAGGATGACTGGTTTAATACGATAACAAGTGGGAAAAAATAGAAACAAAAAAACAAATAAAGAGGTTTCCCACTATACAGCCATTTTTTTAGAAAGAGACGTAAGCTAAAACCTGGACTAGAATTTTCTAAATAGAGCGATTGAATATGGAAAAATTGGATAGATTATAAACAAAGAGAGTTTTAAGATGTGATATGTCTAAAAAACATATTTTCAAATAATAAGATATATTTCAGTAAACATCTTGATGAATGGAGAAAAGGCTTATTGGATGAAATGATTTTAGGGAAGGAACTTAAACTATAACCCAGGTGATGCTTTTGCTGAAACCCTCAGTTACATTTTAAAATCCACCTCTAGTGTTAGAAATGTTTAAAGATTTATTTCTTATTTCTTAAGTGCATAAATGGCAGTGAAACAAGTTGTTGCTTCTTATTGTAAAATATTTTAAAAGCCTATTGTTGATGATTCTATAATCAAATATGAATATACAGAAATTAGTTAAAACCTTTGAATGTATGTTGATAATTAAATTGTAATTTCATTTTAAAAGATGTAGAATCTTTGAGTCTTCCAAGGGATAATTATCTTTATGCAAAAGTGAAAATAATACAATTCGATGGAACCGATATGGTAAACAATGATGAAGTTTCTTTAACAAATTATTTATTGAATTTGTTCAGAAATGTTGAAAATATTATAAAAGAAAATATACTGAAAGTATTCATTTTATTGGTATAACAACTAGTGTTAAAAATTTAATAGAATTTTCGAATGACTATAGTCGAAACGAAGCTACTAAAATGTTTTTGTAAGAAGATAAAACCAATTCCTTTGATTCCTTTAAAACAGAAAATGAGTTTAAAGGACCTTTTATACCTGTTAAAGGAGGTGTTGGAACCATTACAACAAAACAAAATAACGCTTTTAATAGTTGTTTATTCTAAAGATGTATTAAAACCAAAGAAAGTCACGTGATTACTATTTATTTACCATTTTCATAATTATTTGGATTTTGTCAAGATATTAATCGTTTTTTAGAGGTGGTACACATAAAATTGTATTAAAAAGAAACTATTTGTCCAACAAGATTATAAAATCCGGAGCTCAAGATGTTAAAGCAAATGTAATGCATTTATCATGGATATTACCATTATTACATCCCAGATTACCCATATCGACTCAATTAGAATCCAGATTTACGAAGAAGGCAGAGTACTTAAAATCTGGATTAGAAAAGGGCAGCTCATTTGAATTAAGATGGGAAGCATACAATACCTATAAAAGGGACAACGAAACGGATAACGAATCAAACAGTTCGTGGTAACGAACTGTAGAAAGGAGCGACCTGGCTCAATAAAAACTTGGAGGAATATGTCATGGGGGAAGATAAATTCAATGAAAAGGGTGCAGGATTTTCTAGCATTACTATAAAAACAATGAAAAAAAACATGAAAAGTTTTTTCATTTGAAAAGGGGCGCACGATTTTCCTGAATTATTTAAAAAACAAACCATGACCAAATAAAAATGAAAAAAAGTTTTTTCAACTGAAAGTAAGAATCAAACAGTTCGTGGTAACGAACTGAAGTAAAGAGCGACCAGGCTCAATAGTAGCCAAAAGTCTAAAAAATGGTATTTTGGTACCAATAGCTACATCAAAAGAATTGCATTTTAATGCTGATTTTAAATATACAAATTTCATCAAGTTTAGTCTTACCCATCAAAAGTTACGAGCCTGAGAAAATTTGCCATATTTTAGAAAATAGGGAGAAACGCCCCCGAGAAGTCATAGAATCTTAACGAAAATTACACCATCAGATTCAGCGTATCAGAAAACCCTACCGTAGAAGTTCAAAGCTCCTATCTACAAAAATGTCGAATTTTGTATTTTTTACCAGAAGGCAGATCACGGATGCGTGTTTATTTGTTTTTTTTTGTTTTTTTTTTCCCAAGGGTGATCGTATCGACCCAGTTGTCCTAGAATGTTGCAAGAGGGCTCATTCTAACGGAAATGAAAAGTTCTAGTGCCCTTTTTAAATGACCAAAAAATGGAGGGCACCTAGGCCCCCTCCCACGCTAATTATTTTACCAAAGTCAACAGATCAAAATTCTGAGATGGCCATTTTATTCAGCGTAGTCAAAAAACCTTATAACTATGTCTTTGGGGACGGCTTACTCCCCCACAGTCCCCATGGGAGGGGCAACAAGTTACAAACTTTGACCAATGCTTACATATAGTAATGGTTATTGGGAAGTATACAGGCGTTTTCAGGAGCATTTTTTTGGTTGGGGGAGGGGTTGAGAAGAGGAGGATATGCTGGGGGAACTTTCCATCGATAATTTGTCATGGGGGAAGAAAATCTCCATGAAGGCAGCGCAGGATTTACTAGCATTATTTAAAAACACAATTAAAAAATAAATATGAAAAAATCTTTCAGCTGGAAGTAAGGAACAGCATTAAAACTCAAAGCAAACAGAAATTATTACCCTTTTGAGGGGCTCACCTCCTCCTAATACCTCGCTCTTTACGTTAAAGAATTTTTAGTAATTTCAACTATTTATTCTACGGCTTTTGTGATTCTGGGGTCATTCTTAATGAATTGGGACAAAATTTAAGCTTTAGTGTAAAGAGCGAGGATCTGACAAGGGGGCGAACCCCCTCATATATGTAATAAAAATATGAGAATACTAAAGTTCTTTACGTAAGCTAATTTATAAGTTACGTAAATCTTTTACTAATAAAAATATTCGTAAAAAATTAAAAGTTCTAGTTGCCTTTTTAATTAACCAAAACATCGGAGGGCAACTAGGCTTCCTCCCCCGCTCTTTTTTTCTCAAAATCATTCGATCAAAATTATGAAAAAGCCATTTAGCCAAAAAAAAATGCAAATTTCGTTTTAATTATTCCTCTGCGGAGAGCCAAAATCAAAACATGCATTGATTCAAAAACGTTCAGAAATTAAATAAAAAAAAACAAGTTTGTTTAACTGAAAGTAAGGAGCGACATTAAAACTTAAAACGAACAGAAATTACTTCGTATATGAAAGAGGCTGCTTCCTCGTCAACGCCCCGCTTTTTACGCTAAAGTTTTTTACTGTTTTAAAAAGAAGAATTGAGAGACAGAGTCAAACTTTAGCGTAAAGAGCGGGGCGTTGATGAGGAAGCAGCTTCTTTCATATAGGAATAATTATTCTCATAGGAATAAAGTTTAGAAAATGGATATAAATATCCTCAAGGATATTTGAATTATGATTTCAGCTATGCTAATGAACACTATTCTAACACTTATCAACGATTTTTACAGTTAGTATATAAACAAAAAAATGTTGAAAGTGGAACAATTGTAAAGTATAATGATTTTAAAACAAAATATCCTTTATTTCGTTTTGTTGTTTCAAAGCTTGAATCGAATTTTTATCAAAGTGGACCAACTGCTTATGAAGAAATTAAATTTTCAAACAGTTCGTGGTAACGAACTGTAGTAAGGAGCGACCCGACTCAATAGTAACCAAAACTCTAAAAAATTGAATTTTGATATCAATAGCTACATCAAAAGAATTGCATTTTAATGCTGATTTTAAATATATAAGTTTCATCAAGTTTAGTCCTATCCATCAAAAGTTACGAGCCTGAGAAAATTTGCCTTATTTATGAAAATAGGGGAAACACCCCCCCCAAAATTCATAGAATCTTAACGAAAATCACACCATCAGATTCAGCAAATCAGAGAAACCTACTTTAGAAGTTTCAAGCTTCTATCTACAAAAATGTGGAATTTTGTATTTTTTACCAGAAGACAAATCACGGGTGCGTGTTTCTTTGTTTGTTTGTTTTTTTTCCCAGGGATCTTCGTATCGACCAAGTGGTCCTAGAATGTCGCAAGAGGGCTCGTTCTAACGGAAATGAAAAGTTCTAGTGCCATTTTTAAGTGACCAAAAAATTGGAGGGCATCTAGGCCCCCTCCCACGCTCATTTTTTCCCCAAAGTCAATGGATCAAAATTTTGAGATAGCCGTTTTGTTTAGCATAGTCGAAAACCATAATAACTATGTATTTGGGGATGATTTACTCCCCCACAATCCCTGGGGGAGGGGCTGCAAGTTACAAACTTTGAACCAGTGTTTACATATAGTAATGGTTATTGGGAAGTATACAGACGTTTTCAGTGGGATTTTATTTTGTTTGGGGGTTGGGGCTGAGGGGAGAGGGCTATGTTTGAGGATCTTTCCTTGGAGGAATCTGTCATGGGGGAAGAAAAATTCAACTAAAAGGGCGCATGATTTTCTAGCATTATTATAAGAAAACAATGAAAAATAAACATGAAAACGTTTTTTCAAATGAAAGGAAGGAGTATTATTGAAACTTAAAACGAACAGAGATTATTACGCATATGAGGGGTTCTCAAAATACTTTAGCATAAAGAGCGAGGTATTTAGGAGGAGATAAATACCTTGCTCTTTATGCTAAAGTATTTTTAGGAATTTCAACTATTTATTCTACGGCCTTTCTGATTCAGGGGTCATTCATAAGGAATTGGGACAAAGCTTTGGATTTAGTGTAAAGAGCGAGGTATTAATGAGGATACAAACCCCCCTGTATACGTAATAAAAATATAAGATTATGAAAGTATGTTACGTAAGCTGCTAATTTATAAGTTACGTATATTTTTTACTAATAAAAACATTTGTTAAAAATTAAAAGTTCTAGTTGCCTTTTTAAGCAACCGAAAAATTGGAGGGCAACTAGGCCTCCTTCTCTACCCCTTATTTCTCAAAATCGTCTGATTAAAACTAAGAGAAAGCTATGTAACCTAAAAAAGAATTAATATACAAATTTCATTCTAATAATTTATTTGCGGAGAGCCAAAACCAAACATGCATTAATTCAAAAACCTTCAGAAATTAAATAAAAAAAACTAATTTTTTTAGCAGAAAGTAAGGAACAACATTAAAACTTAAAACGAAAAGAAATTGCTCCGTATATAAAATGGGTTGTCCCCTCCGCAATCCTTCGCTCTTTACGCTAAAGTTTGACTCTTTGCCACAATTCTACTTTTTAAAACAATTAAAAGCTTTAGCGTAAAGAGCGAGGGATTGCGGAGGGGACAACCCATTTTACATACGGAGTAATTTCTGTTCGTTTTAAGTTTTAATGTCGCTCCTTACTTTCAGCTAAAAAAATTAGTTTTTTTATTTAATTATTAGATGAAGTACCTGTTAATCCATATAACATTTAATATATTAAATTTTCAGAAAGAAAAGCAGTCATGAAGGTCATTGATCGTGAATTATATGTTAAGATATTAATTAATTTCAATTTGGAACTTAAGCGAAATTAAAATGAAAAATAAATATAAATGAACTATTAGAAAAAAAGACTTTGACATTGGAATTGAATGCACGACCACAGGAATGAAATGTGTGACAACTAAATAGAGAAAAAATCGTTATCATTATTGATTTTGAAGGTGATGTGGTTGATCTATTTGCACCTAAGTGTTTAATTAGATAAGGGTATGATTCTAAAGGTTATCAAAAAAAATAAAGATAACATAAATTATTTAGATGGTGATTTCGAATTATCCACTAAATATTAAATTATTAGATTTTATCGGTAGTATAGGAGGAATGGAATATAATCAAACTACTTTTTTAAATTACATCTAAAATATGTATTTCACAAGACCTGTTTCGATCTCAAGGCTCAGGACACAAAATTGTAAAAATGTTGAAAATTTTACTTAAAACTGTATAAATTCAATTGTAAAGGTGGTAAATTGATGGGGTTACCTATGTGAGGTCTAGTACCCGTGTTTACATTATGAAAAAGTATAAAAATGAAACTAAATTTGATTTTCAATGACCTGTTTTTATTTTGAATATAGGGTTTGAAAATGTGCAGTATTTGATGTTAGAATGATGTAAAACGGACTGAAAAAGATGTAAATTGAATGGATGAGTTAGGTAAATCAGAAATCCCATTTACTATACTGCTGCCAATCCAGTGAGCCCCCTACGAAGTTAATGCAATCACTCTTTTTATATATACTTTATACGCGCCCAGGGCCTAACTTACAACCCTTGCCTTAAGGGCTTTGGGGAAGGGGGGAGGTTGTCATCTTGAAATATATAATTTTCAGACCTTTCAGTTGAGTTGAACAAATTATCTATCTAAAAAATTTGATTGAATGTGCTCGGGGAATTGGTGGGCTTGGGAAGAGAGGCTATTTGCCCTTCAATAACTTTCGACTATTTAAAAAGGCCCTAGACCTTTGAACTTCCAATCAATTGAGCTCTTTTCGAATTTTCAACGATGACAAAATTACCGTCTCATAATTTTTATGAGACGCATTCAGGAAAATACGAGGTAGAAGGGAGGGGGGTTCCACGCTCAAATTGCTCTGAATCTTAAAAATGACACTTGAACTTTTGATTACTAATCCAATGAGTCCATATCGACATTTAATAGATCGCTATTTCTATATATATATATTTATATATATATATATACCTTATATATCACCAAGGCATAACCTACAACTCTTACTATGAGGGCTCTGATGGGTTTCTCATCCTTAAAAAGATAATTTCGGGCATTTCATTGACGTTGAACAAAATGGCTGATTCAAAATTTTTTATTAGATTTGTCATGGATAATGTCATGGATTTGTCATGGATGATTTCTCGTGGTAAGTATGAGAGGAGTGTTAGTTGCCCTCCAATCACATTCGACTATTGAAAAGGGCACTGACCCTTTCCAATAACCAACTCAACATTTCTATCAGATTCACTTGGGGAAAATACGTGGTAAGGGGTCGGGGGTAACAAGACCTATCATCCTTATATGCCCTTAGCCATATAAGGCAAGGGTCGTATGCCTGGCAACCCTTGTTCTGAGGGTCTTAGGGGGTTGTCATCATCAAATATATAATTTCAGGACCTTCTAAGTCTTGTTTAGGCTGGGAAGGTATTAATAATAGAATAATAATTGCTCATTTTATGACTAAAAAGTTTAGGGTACCAGTTATAGTAGTGTATGCCCCCGTTGAACTAACTGATGGAGATATTAGTGACTCAGATGAATATTTATTTTTAATAATAATATTGTGTTTTATCTAGGAGATTTTAATGCCCAGGTTGGTAGAAATAGGGATAGATGGTATCCTAGCCTAGGTAAATTTGGTGTAGGAAAAGAAAACAGTAAAGGCTATAGGCTTTTGCAATTTTGTAGGTATAACAACCTAGTTGTAACCAATACGGTGTTTGGTCACAAAATGGCCCATAAGTTGACATGGTATTCACGTGATGGTAAGACAGCAAACCTTATTGATTATGTTATTGCAAACAGAAAACTAGCAGGATCAATACAAGATCCTAGGGTGTATAGGAGTGCTGTTATTGATTTTAAAAGTAAAGATCACCATCTAGTAGCGTGTAAGGTTAATTTAAAGCTGACATTTAGGATGGGTAACTCCCTCCTGGAAAGCTATGATGTTGGTAGACTCCATGATGAAAATTTGAGAAAAAACATCCAGGAACAGTTGAATACTAAACTTGAGAGTTTAAAACTTGACGATGTGGAGGATGGATGGAATAATTTCAGTAAAACAATTTGTGAAGTTGCTGATGGTGTCCTAGGGAAGAGTGCTAAGACTGCAAATAGGAATATTAGTGAAAAAGCTTTAGGTTTAATAGAGAGTAGAAGTGGTTTGTATAAGAATTATCTGGGTGATAGGTCGTATGAAAACAAAAGGAATGTAAAGAAAGTGTAGAAAGCATTAAAATATGAAGTAAGGAGATATGAAGTGGAGGCCATGGATAAAATTGCTGAAGATCTGGAAGAGGCGGCTAGACAACATAATACTAAAATATTATACTGGTATGTTAATAAATTGAAAGGGAGTAGCAAATCCGGACTAGTCCCAGTTAAAGATAGAAATGGGGCCAAAATTAGTGATAAGGAAAAAGTTAAAGAAAGATGGGTGGAACATTTTGAGAATGTGCTAAACTGAGATACAGTTGCAGGAAAAGATATAGATGAAAATGAAAAAATTTGTGATACCTTGGATGTGAAGGAAGATGTGTTTAGTGAGGAAGAACTAGCGACAGTACTAAAAGGATAAAAACATAATAAGGCCCAAGGTGCTGATAGTATTGTAAATGAGTTTCTTAAATATGGTGGCTCTGAGGTTGCCTGGTCTCTTTAGGTAGCAAATTACTGAGTAATATGATACTTTTTAGACTGAGAGATGCCGTAGACAACTTTTTAAGGGAAGAACAATGCGGAATTAGAAAAGGTAGAGGATGTGTCGACCAAGTTTTCACTCTTAGGTTAATAATTGAGAAGTCCCTTCGTTGTCCAACACGTTTGATCCTCTGTTTTATCGATTATGAGCAAGCTTTCAATTATATTGATAGAAGAGCGCTAATAGAGGTCTTATCGTTATATGGTATACCAGAAAAATACATTAAAGTGATTTGTGCTATGTACGAGAATAATACTGCTGCGGTTAAGGTAGGAAATGAGGTTAGCAACTGGTTTTGTATTAAATCAGGAGTTAAACAGGGTTGAGTTCTATCCCCCTTTATATGGATCATTTTGATGGACTTGTTCTTAAGGAGCATAGGAAAGCCAATTGGAAACCATGGAATCGAATGGGGAGGAAGAACGCTCCTGGACTTAGATTATGCTAATGATTTAAGCATATTAGATGAAAGTGTGAGCAAAATGAATGAATTTTTAGAGGTTTTGCGAGTTCAAGGTGTTAAAATAGGATTGAAAATTAATTTGTTAAGAAAACTAAGTCACTAAGGGTAGGAATAAGTGACGATGAACAGGTGACATTAGGTAACAAAAAGATTGATCAGGTTGAGAGCTTCAGTTACCTTGGTAGTATTATTAGTAAAGATGGTGGGAGCAGTGAAGATGTTAAAAGTAGAATAGCTAAGGCTCAGGGTGATTTTTTCACAGTTAGTAAAGTTTGGAAGAATAGAAGGATAAGTCTGCAAACCAAGAATAGATTATTGGAAGCTACAGTGATGACAATGGTCAAATATGGCCCTGAAGCATGAGCACTCAGAAAAGCAGATGAAAATTTACTAGATGTTTTCCAGAGAAATCGCCTACGGATTGTTCTGGGTACCAGGCTGACTGACCGTATTTCAAACAGATGGTTGTACGAGAAATATGGTTCAATGCCGCTTTCTAGAGCTATAATGAAAGAAGGGTTGAGATGGCTAGGCCACGTTCTATGGATGAAGGATGACAGATTACCGAGATTGTCCTTTTTGGCCAACCGTATGGGGCTACACAGAAAGCAGGTCGTCCTTGTCTGGGTTGGGAGGATGTCATAAATAGGGATTTAAAGGAAATGGGGACTTCATGGGAAGGTGTAAAGAGGTAGGCTTTAAATAGATTAGGTTGGAGGAGGAGCGTGCGTAGCTGTGTTGGCCTCAGGTGGCTTGGTGCTGCAGTGAGTTATTAGTAGTAGTAGTAGTAGTTTCAACTATATTGAACAAAATACTAATATCAAAACTTTGATTGGATATGTTTGGCGAAATCTTGGGCGATAGTGGGGGGTTAGATGCCCTCCAATCACTTTCGACTATTAACAGTATACTAGCCCTGTTAATTTTCAGTCCAAAGAGCCTTTTTCAAAGTTTCTCCGACAATTCGTTCGATACGAAGTGCTTTGTTCTAAAACCAAAAAAATAAAAAATACATTGCTGCTATCGCTCTTCACTTTGGTAGCACTATCGCGCTGCCTATGATTAAAGAGATAGAAAATTTTTTCAACTAAAAGTAACGACCGACTTAAGAACTTAAAAGATTTTTTCCATGCATGAGGGGGCTTTCCCCTCATAAGTCCCTCTCTCCCTACTCTAAATTTTCACTTTTCTCCCAATACTTTAAGAAAGACCTTACAAGCACTGAGATCGTTAAATTAGAAAATAATTTTGTAAAAGTAATAGAGACTAGTTTAATGAGCATGGGATTCACTCATATATAGACAAATTTGTTGTCTATTTTAATTATTTTTCTACTTTCAGTTGAAAAAACTTATCTTTTTAATATTTTATATCTGATTGTTAATCAGATCAGACTGTAAAATTTGGAAACCCTTGGAAAATTCGAATCCTGGTGGTTTCAGCCACCCGCTCCTCTCTCCATTGTGCACCCATCGACACTCTTTCATACTGGATGATTGAAAACTATGCATTATTTTACAAAATTAAAAAAAACTTAACCTGAGTCAACTTGGTCAATCCTAGGACACTACACCCCCCCTCCTTAGAACCAATAATTAAGATGTACACTCAAAATATACATGTGAACTAGAAAAAATTACAACATATCCCAGACAATCATTTACACTAATTACTTATAGGAATCATAACGTCTATGAAAAGGGTTTGCCCCCCCCCCCCTTGAGGTGTCACTCTTTACGCTAAAGTCAATTATAGAATTAAAAAAGGCTAAATATTCTAATTATACGGTTATTGTTTTTCAAGAATCGTTCTTATAGATTTGGGACAAAAATCAAAACCTTAGCGTAAAGAGCAAGGTCCTTAGGAGGGGCAGTCTATTTTATATATCTAATAATTTCTTTCCATTTTTAGTTTTGATGTTGCTCCCTACCTTCAGTTTATTTTTTTTTCTTATTTCTGATCGTTTAGTATAATTCTGGGAAATCCAGCTCCCCTCCATGCAAAATCCCTTTCACGTAAAAACAACCCCCCTACAGAGAAAACCTCACAGATAATATCATTCTAGCTGAAAACTCTACCCAGAATATTTCTTGTTAACGATCTGGTGTAAAAACCATTCTTAGTGCACTTTCATTTGAAAAGATATTAATATCTGGTTGATTTTAAAATCATGTCAGTAATCCCCTCTTCCTTGGAAAAGTTTCTAGCAAAAAGCCAAAAGAAATTGTATTTTCCGGGAAATGTTATTTTTGGGAGGAGGGGGAGGGAATAAAAATTGTTTTTAAAAAGTATCAAACATGTGAAATTTTTATCCACTCCCTTATGATTTCTCGGAGTATATCTGGTCTACGCTGCTATTATGAAAGTTAAGCGTAACATTAAGCCCCAAATTTAGAACTTGAGATTTTTGGTCCTTTTATTACAGTCTATAGGAATTGGAGACCAGCCAGCCACTACGGGGTGGCGTTTTTGGGGAAGGGGGATGCTATATTTACCGAGGGGTGATTCTCCGGGGGGGGGTGTTTTTAGTTGAAGTATTTTCCAGTTGTTTTTACAGGATGGGGGAGGGCTATTTTTGGTGGGTTTTAATTAAAGGGGAGCTTTTCAAGGGTTTTATATTTTCGGGGGGGGGGGGGGGTAAACAGTAGCCACCGTTTTTTAAATCATTTGGCATCTAAAATAAATTATGCTAAACTTATTTTTTCTGTATCGGTTACCTAGTTAAACTTATTCAAAATATCATAGATAGAGAATTAAAATAGGAAAACAAGAAAATAATAAAATTTCCCCCTTTATTTATTTACTCGGGTAATTGAAAACAAAACCTTCCCAGCTATATCTTAAAACTCGAAACTCAACAACAAACATGGAACAATTTTAAAGGTTCATAATATATCAATTCCCTACTAAATTCAACTTAAGTATGAGCATTTCTTCAATTCTGGAAACAGTAGAAACTGACCCTATAATGAGTTGTGGTTTTTACAGGTCCCTTGTTCGCAATAAAAATTTCAAATTGAGAGAACCCTTCAGCAGCTTTGGAACATGATATTTATTATTATGTTCTAGACTGCTAGAAAATAATTTTTTAACAAATTAATCCCTGATATTTGAAAGTAAAATAAAAATAACGAATTTGGTCATTTTTGAAAGAATAATTTTTTGGAAAAATTAAGGGCAAATACTGGGTATCAACAAGTTCTGAAAAAAAATAGAATCCTTGGATGGAGAAAACTCTATTGCTTTGGAAAAGAATTACTGACCCAGATAGATAATCAAGTCCCTCGATGGAATGTGAACATTGCTAGTGTTTTTTTAACACCATATTTTACTGTTTCGAGAAATGAATTTAGTTTTCAGTCATTTTTGCGCTTGAAAATATACATATCACACATGTACTCAGGTCTAATTCATCTCCCTCGCATCCTCCTTTCCTGGAACAAAAAGAAAATGCATACCACAAATATAATTTTCATGCTTTTAGTCCCACTGCATTCTCTACAATCAAAATTATTTAGTTCCTATAAGGAAGCCTCTTAAATATCTAAGGATTAAATATCCAACTTAAATACCCCATTTCTTAAGGAAAGGTTTACCCCATTTTTTAAAGGACATAATTGAAGCTAAAAAATAAACAAATATAGACCTTCTTTTAAATAAATATATGGCTGATATTCAAATAAACCCGGATTAGCATAACCTAACTTTATAAGATTCACAAGAGTTTTTTCTTTATTGAAATTAAGATTATCTGATCGTAGTATGCAATTGATGAATAGTCTTTCATTTATTCCGGCTGTTATTTTTTGTCTGATTCAGTGGGTTTTTTTTGCTTTTTTTAGTCTGATTCAGTGTTTCATCTACTCTCTTTGTATTTAATTAAAAATTTCCCTTTTTTCTTTGAGTACTGAGGAAAGCTTGACAAAGGTCATTGTCAAAATATTTGCTAATTTCCGCTTCCTTCTTTTTGCTAGCTGACTCTACCCTTTTATTTTCAGGTATTTATTTTTATTGCACATTTTTTTGTCAAACGTTCTTTCTTTATATTTGACACAATTTCAAATTTTACACTCACTTAGAATTTCCATTGTATATTTAGAGATCCGACCGTTAATGAGAAACAGTCAAGGCTTTTGTTGTTGTTCTTAAGTCTGCCATGCTTCTGAAAACAAGTCTCCTGTGTATTCTTGTCGGAAAGCCTACAAGTTTTTAACATATATTAATAATTTTGAAAAATGCTCTTGTCAGAATATATTTTCGTCATAAGCCACATTTCTCATGTCTCATGAGTACAAATAATTGGTCTTGGTAATTTAAATCGGATTGAGGAAAAACTTTGTTTATTAATTTAATTACTCGTCCATGGGGATATTTTTGCTGGTGAGGAATATTTAAAGGCACAAAGTCTGTGCATTATTATAGAAAAAATTATTCAATGTTAAATCACGAGTAATTTTTTAACAATCTTAATATTCTCTGCTTAAAATGAAATTAAATATCTCCAAATAAAAAATAATGGAAAGTGAACGCTTGATTACCAAAATTTAAGAGACTATATCAATGCGCATTGGTTGAGTTTTTTCTAACATATTTACAAAACAACGGAGCCTAATAGCCAAAGTATTAGTTTTTTTTTCATTCTGGACCTTTTATATAAGGATATATAGATTTTATGCATACTAATGCTATATGAATATATCTTGCATGGCAGTCGGAAAATGTGAAAGAAACAGTAGTGTTCCTGCTTTCTGAAAATAATTTCAACACCTCCCAACCCCCTTTATAACAAAAATTAAAATAATTTCATATTTTGGAAACGATTCTCTTGTGATCTTCTTCAACCTCTCGCTTTCCCAAAGCCTAAGAACCATTTTCCTACTTTCATCAGTAAAATTCCTTTCTTATACAAAAATAATTTTTTCACACTATCAAAAACTGAGCATTCCTATTGTAGCAGAAATAATAGACAAAATAAGGTTTTCACACTACTGCAGTGTAAATTTTAGGCACCTTAGGGTCTCAGGACTTAGGAACCAAAGAATTGTTCCTACCATTCCGTTAGTTAGTATATATGACTAACCTCATGTACTCGGTTACAAAAAGGCAAGTTAAGTCTAAAATGTTGTCAGGACAGATATATTTTTCAAATGGCCTAAAAAAACATTTTGAGAGACATCCTTATAATATTAAAAGATTTGATCTTTTTGAACGTGTTCTTTTTTGAAAGATCGATGGTCGCTTGAATCATTGATACAAAACTTGTTTTTACAGCTACTCAACTTTGTTAAGCATTATAGTTATCAATTAGGAATTTTTGCTTTGAAAATTTATTGGTTCTTTTAGAAAGTTATATTACCATTATTATATTTTAAGCGTAGAAATTCTTCAGTCATAAGGAAGAAAAAACACTTATTATTCATGAGAGTACAGCATCTGAAGTAGAATGAGGTTTTTTGCATAACTCTGCCTAATATAGTAGAAATCATGAATATTCAAGCGTCTTAGCAAACTCTAATACAAATGTGTTTTATACATGCTTCTCCTTTATTATCCAAGATTATACCCATATCTTCAGTTAGATGTACATTATAACTTATGATCAACCTATGCATTACTAAAAGCAAGCGATACATTTCAATAAAAGTTAAGAGTGAAATTTAACCTTGGCGAAAAGTAAAGTAGCTTTTTAGATATTTATGTGATTCTGTTTTACATACGGAATCATTTCTGTTTGTAGTAAGTTTTAATGCTGATCCTTATTTCCAGTTTTAAAAAATGTACTATCAAATTGATTTTTACCGGTTTTTAAATCATTTTTATATGTCTTTACCTGCCCCCCCCCCCCTGTTTGAAATTTTCCCGGAAAATGCTTCTCAGAAACTTTTCTTCCCATAAAAATTTTAAGATGGCTCGTCAAAATGAGCCGTCTCTTTATCTTCCATGACCGTTATGTTCGATTGGATCCCCCAAAAGGATATAAAATTAACGCATAAGCGTAATCTGTCTTCTGTTAAAAGATATAAAAGTCTAACATGACTAATGCTTAACACCCACATGTCTTTTTAAGACCAAAACATAATTTGCACTTCACTAAAAACATGAAAACGGATCATCAACTTAATTGTTTATTAAAGTAAAAAAGTCAAAATATGTATAATATATTTTATTTTCAGCAAATTGCGAATTATTTTCTGATCTTGAGAAGGTATGAATGTGCTCAGAAATGATTTTTTTTATTTTTCAAATTATAGGTTTATCGAAGGAAAATCATAAGATTTGGGGGAATCACATTCTTCCCAATTTAGGGGGAGTTGAAAAGCCATTGGCATGGTGGCTTTCAAGAGGTCATATAAAATATATTATAAGCAGCGGCACACTATAATAACTAGCAATATATTCAATCTTTTAAACAAGCTAATTCGATGGGAAATCAAAAGCTCTCTTGCCCTTTTCAAGAGTCAAAAGTAATTGGAGGGCAAGCATTCCTCCATCCTAAGCCTGTTCAGTTTCCGAAAACACTCAATCAAAATCTTAGACAATTATTTGTTCAACACACTTCAAATTAGAAATTACAATAAATAATCGCGTTAAACACAAACAAGCAGAAATTAACATGAATAGTACTGAAATATCCATTCCTTCACAAGAACAGACTCTAAGACCCGTGAGACATTAAAAATAAAGGGAAAAGTATTTTGGAAAAGCATATTTGCTTTTTCAAATATTATTCTGGTTAGGTTGTTTTTGCTCTTAGCAGTCATGCTGTTTTTGTTGTGTGCTGTGTTGTCTTTTTTTTTCTGTATTTGGCTTATTATGATATTGTTGGTCGGATATTAAATATTCAACGGTTTCAAAATAAGATGGATAATGATTATGATTGTCTATGATGTATTTGTTATGATATTGTTATATTAGTTTGTTTCTTTTTCTTTGTCATTACATAACAGTGCTAAAACATATTAAATTGACAATATATAGTCGTTTTATTTTTAATAATGACCAACTCGAAGAATATACAGTCCCCGAAAAATACGGCTCCTTCCATGAAACTTTATAGGATTAAATAAAAAAAACAAGTTTTTTCAACTGAAAGTAAGGAGTGACATCAAAACTTAAAACGCACAGAAATTACTTCGTATATGAAAGAGGCTGCTTCCTCATCAACGCCCCGCTCTTTACGCTAAAGTTTGACTCTTTCTCTCAATTCTTCTTTCTAAAACAGTAAAAAACTTTAGCGTAAAGAGCGAAGCGTTGATGAGGAAGCAGCCTCTTTCATATACGAAGTAATTTCTGTGCGTTTTAAGTTTTGATGTCACTCCTTACTTTCAGTTGAAAAAACTTGTTTTTTTTATTTAATTTCTGAACGTTTTTGAATCAATGCATGTTTTGATTTTGGCTCTCCGCAGAGGAATGATCAAAACGAAATTTGCATATTTTTTTTTTGGCTCAATGGCTTTCTCATAATTTTGATCGAATGATTTTGAGAAAAAAAGAGCGGGGGACGAAGCCTAGTTGCCCCCCGATTTTTTGGTTAATTAAAAAGGCAACTAGAACTTTTAATTTTTTACGAATCTTTTTATTGGTAAAAGATTTACGTAACTTATAAATTAGCTTACGTAAAGAACTTTTGTATTCTCATGTTTTTATTACATATATGAGGGGATTCGCCCCATCGTCAGTACCTCGCTCTTTACACGAAAGCTTAAATTTTATCCCAATTCATTAAGAATGACCCCCTGAATCACAAAAGCCGTAGAATAAGTAGTTGAAATTACCGAAAATACTTTAGCGTAAAGAGCGAGGTATTAGAAGGAGGTGAGCCCCTCATATGGGTAATAATTTCTGTTTGTTTTAAGTTTTATTGCTGTTCCTTACTTCCAGCTGAAAAAGCTTTTTCACTTTTATTTTTTAATTGTTTTTTTTTTAATAATGCTAGTAAATCCTGCTCTCCCTTCATGGAAATTTTCTTCTCCCATTACAAATTCTCGAAGGAAAGTTCCCCCAGCATATCCCCCTCTTCTCAACCCCTCCCCCAAACCAAAAAAATCCTCCTGAAAACGCCTGTATACTTCCCAATAACCATTACTATATGTAAGCACAGGTCAAAGTTTGTAACTTGTTGCCCCTCCCACGGGGACTGTGGGGGAGTAAGTCGTCCCCAAAGACATAGTTATAAGGTTTTTTGACTCCGCTGAATAAAATGGCTATCTCAGAATTTTGATCCGTTGACTTTGGGAAAATAATTAGCGTGGGAGGGGGCCTAGGTGCCCTCCAATTTTTTTGGTCACTTAAAAAGGGCACTAGAACTTTTCATTTCCGTTAGAATGAGCCCTCTTGCAACATTCTAGGACAACTGGGTCGATACGATCACCCCTGGGGAAAAGAAAAAAAAAACAAAAAAACAAAAAAACAAATAAACACGCATCCGTGATCTGCCTTCTGGCAAAAAATGCAAAATTCCACATTTTTGTAGATAGGAGCTCGAAACTTCTACAGTAGGGTTCTCTGATACGCTGAATCAGATGGTGTGATTTTCGTTAAGATTCTATGACTTTTAGGGGGCGTTTCCCCCTATTTTCTAAAATAACGCAAATTTTCTCAGGCTCGTAACTTTTGATGGGTAAGACTAAACTTGATGAAACTTATATATTTAAAACCAGCATTAAAATGCGATTCTTTTGATGTAGCTATTGGTATCAAAATTCCATTTTTTAGAGTTTTGGTTACTATTGAGCCGGGTCGCTCCTTACTACAGTTCGTTACCACGAACTGTTTGATATCGGAAGAGAAACCTAAATTTACTTCCCCTACAAACGTCTGACTTCCTAGCTTCATTACTCGTTATTAAATAAAAAAAATTGTAATTTTTACTATTTGTTTATAAGAAGAGCAAAAATTAATTTAAAAGCAAAACTTTTTCAGCAGAGCTAAAGAGCGCAGTCAAAATTATGAATGAAAAAATTTATGGCATCGTCAAATTGTTTGAAACAGACCTTAGAGAAGGGAAACCATGCCCAACCCACACTAGTATGATCATATCCAGGGAGGTGGTAGATTTGTTCTGTTTGTAAGATCCACTAAAAAGCTAGCCTCCCAACCAAACAATATCAAACAGTTCGTGGTAACGAACTGTAGTAAGGAGCGACCCGGCTCAATAGTAACCAAAACTCTAAAAAATGGAATTTTGATACCAATAGCTACATCAAAAGAATTGCATTTTAATGCTCGTTTTAAATATATAAGTTTCATCAAGTTTAGTCTTACCCATCAAAAGTTATGAGCCTGAGAAAATTTGCGTTATTTTAGAAAATAGGGGGAAACGCCCCCTAAAAGTCATAGAATCTTAACGAAAATCACACCATCAGATTCAGCGTATCAGAGAACCCTACTGTAGAAGTTTCGAGCTCCTATCTACAAAAATGTGGAATTTTGCATTTTTTGCCAGAAGGCAGATCACGGATGCGTGTTTATTTGTTTTTTTGTTGTTTTTTTTTCTTTTTCCCAGGGGTGATCGTATCGACCCATTTGTCCTAGAATGTTCCAAGAGGGCTCATTCTAACGGAAATGAAAAGTTCTAGTGCCCTTTTTAAGTGACCAAAAAAATTGGAGGGCACCTAGGCCCCCTCCCACGCTAATTATTTTCCCAAAGTCAACGAATCAAAATTCTGAGATAGCCATTTTATTCAACGTAGTTGAAAAACCTTATAACTATGTCTTTGAGGACGACTTACTCCCCCACAGTCCCCGTGGGAGGGACAACAAGTTACAAACTTTGACCTGTGCTTACATATAGTAATGGTTATTGGGAAGTATACAGGCGTTTTCAGGAGGATTTTTTTGGTTTAGGGGAGGGGTTGAGAAGAGGGGGATATGCTGGGGGAACTTTCCTTAGAGAATTTGTAATGGGAGAAGAAAATTTCCATGAAGGGAGAGCAGGATATAGGCTACTAGCATTATTAAAAAAAAAACAATTAAAAAATAAAAGTGAAAAAGCTTATTCAGCTTGAAGTAAGGAACAGCAATAAAACTTAAAACAAACAGAAATTATTACCCATATGAGGGGCTCACCTCCTTCTAATACCTCGCTCTTTACGCTAAAGTATTTTCAGTAATTTCAACTACTTATTCTATGGCTTTTGTGATTCAGGGGGTCATTCTTAATGAATTGGGATAAAATTTAAGCTTTAGTGTAAAGAGCGAGGTACTGACGATGGGGCGAATCCCCTCATATATGTAATAAAAACATGAGAATACAAAAGTTCTTTACGTAAGCTAATTTATAAGTTACGTATATCTTTTACCAATAAAAAGATTCGTAAAAAAATAAAAGTTCTAGTTGCCTTTTTAATTAACCAAAAAATTCGGGGGGCAACTAGGTTTCGTCCCCCGCTCTTTTTTTCTCAAAATCATTCAATCAAAATTATGAGAAAGCCATTAAGCCAAGAAAAAAATATGCAAATTTCGTTTTGATTATTCCTCTGCGGAGAGCCAAAATCAAAACATGCATTGATTCAAAAACGTTCAGAAATTAAATAAAAAAAACAAGTTTTTTAACAGAAAGTAAGGAGCGACATTAAAACTTAAAACGCACAGAAATTACTTCGTTTATGAAAGAGGCTGCTTCCTCATCAACGCCCCGCTCTTTACGCTAAAGTTTTTTACTGTTTTAAAAAGAAGAATTGAGAGAAAGAGTCAAACTTTAGCGTAAAGAGCGGGGCGTTGATGAGAAAGCAGCCTCTTTCATATACGACGTAATTTCTGTGCGTTTTAAGTTTTAATGTCGCTGCTTACTTTCAGTTAAAAAAACTTGTTTTTTTTATTTAATTTCTACTAAAAATGTGTAATCTTCTGGTACCAGAGAACGATGTCTAAAAGTTTTGAGTGGACCGTAGTAGTAAAAAATCTATACGACCAACTATCTTAGGGAAAATTACTTTCTTATGTCCTCCCCGATGCCTACACATATCCGACCATTACTAGCGAAAATTATTTCCTTGAACCAAATAACCAGCATGGGGGACCAGTTGTATTAACGCCTTTCTCGATGGAGAACCATCCGTATGAATTCTTATCCCTCGTGAGAACCAGTATTAGCTGTGCCTATCCTGCTAAAGGACCTGTTTTTATTGCCAGGGGTTCACCGGATTGGTACCATCTCCAATATATTAATATGCCCCAAACGGCACTCATTACCCGAACTTTTGATTTTTCCTCTCTTTTCTCCAATAAAATTTTCTGCAAGATTTGAGGGAATTTTTACTAAATATTTCACTGCTATAAACTTCTATTCCGTCTCTTAAGCATAATTGGATGACGGGCTAATAGAAAAAGCTGTCTAAATATTTGTTTTAACTAATACCTTTCGAAGATTCCTTAAAAGTTCGATAAGGAATTATGCAAACCCATTATCGTAGAAAATCCATAAGAATTACAAGAATTCATGACAAAGGTGATTAAGGGCATAGATATGTGGAAATAGCAAGGTACCCGTTTTCACACTAATGAGTTTTCTTTAGATCAGTGTGAGCATACCATTACTTCCTTGCACAAAAAAAGGAAAGCCATTTATAGTTAATTCCATTGATTTTACCATTTGTTTCAGAGCAATGTTAAGATGTCACCCTATATGAAAAACGGTACAAACCCAAATATTTTTTAACTGATCCAAATATCAAACAGTTCGTGGTAACGAACTGTAGTAAGGAGCGACCGGCTCAATAGTAAACGAAACTCTAAAAAACGGAATTTCGATGCTAAAAGATATATCAAAAGAATCGGATTTTTATGCTGATTTCAAATATATAAGTTTCATCAAATTTAGTCTTTGTCATCAAAAGTTACGAGCCTGAGAAAATTTGCCTTATTTTGGAAAATAGGGGGTAACACCACCTAAAAGTCATAGGATCTTAACGAAAATTACACCATCGCATTCAGCGTATCAGAGAACCCTATAGCAAAAATTTCAAGGTCCAATCTACAAAAATGTGGAATTTCGTATTTTTTGCCAGAAGACAAATCACGGGTGCGTGTTTATTTGTTTTTTTGTTTTTGTTTTTTTTTTCCCAGGGGTCATCGTATCGACCAAGTGGTCCTAGAGTGTTGCAAGCGGGCTCAGTCTAACGGAAATGAAAAGTTCTAGTGCCCTTTTTAAGTGACCAAAAAAATTGGAGGGCACCTAGGCCCCCTCCCACGCTCATTTTTTTCCCAAAGTCAACGGATCAAAATTTTGAGATAGCCATTTCGTTCCGCATAGTCGAAAACCATAATAACTATGTGTTTGGGGATGACTTACCCCCCACAGTCCCTGGGGGAGGGGCTGCAAGTTACAAACTTTGTCCAATGTTTACATACAGTAATGGTTACTGGGAAGTGTACCGACGTTATCAGGGGGATTTTTTTGGTTTGGGTGTGGGGTTCAGGGGAGGGGGGTATATGGGAGGCTCTTTCCTTGGAGGAATATTTCATGGGGGAAGAGAAATTCAATGAAAAGGGCGCAGGACTTTCTAGCATTACTATAAAAAAACAATGAAAATATAAACATGAAAAAGTTTTTTCAATTGAAAGTAAGGAGAAGCATTAAAACTTAAAAAGGAACAGAGATTATTACGCATATGAGGGGTTCTAAAAATACTTTAGCATAAAGAGCGAGGTATTTAGGAGGAGATAAACACTTCACTCTTTATGCTAAAATTTTTTTAAATAATTTAAACTATTTATTCTACGGCCTTTCTGATTCAGGGGTCATTCTTAAGGAATTGGGATAAAACAAGATTTAGTGTGAAGAGCGAGGTATTAACGAGGAGACCAACCCCCTCATATATATAATCAAAAATATAAGAATATAAAAGTTTGTTGCGTAAGTTAATTCTTAAGTTACGTATTTTTTTTTACTAATAAAAACGTTCGTTAAAAATAAAAGATCTAGTTGCCTTTTTAAGTAACCGAAAAATTGGAGGGCAACTAGACCTCCTTCCCCACCCCTTATTTCTCAAAATCGTCTGATCAAAACTAAGAGAAAGCCATTTAGCCAAAAAAATAATTAATATGCAAATTTTATTTTAATAATTTATGTACGGAGAGCCTAAATCAGACATGTATTAATTGAAAAACTTTCAGAAATTAAATGAAAAAAAACAAGTTTTTTTAAATGAAAGTAAGGAGCGACATTAAAACTTAAAACGAACAGAAATTACTCCGTATATGAAAGGGGCTTTTCCTCCTCGACACCCCGCTCCTTGCGCTAAAGTTTGATTCTTTCTCGTAACTCTACTTTTTAAAACAATAAAAAACTTTAGCGTAAGGAGCGGGGTGTCGAGGAGGAAAAGCCCCTTTCATATACGGAGTAATTTCTGTTCGTTTTAAGTTTTAATGTCGCTCCTTACTTTCATTTAAAAAAACTTGTTTTTTTTAATTTAATTTGTTTAGACATCGTAGTAGAGTATTTGCTTAAAAATATGGAATTCATTAGCAGTGGACCACAACAGCAACATTAGAAAATAATGAACATCAGATTATAGGGAAAAGATATACAGGGCTAAAGCTAATTGACAGAAAAATTTTTGACAAAAAGCTAAAGAAGAGAAAAATTATTAAATTTATTTGGTAAAAACTGAACTAGACTAAAAATTATAGAAATCAGAGACAATGCCCGGCTAAATGCAAAGCGACACAATAAAAAGTGATATTAGAGAAGTTTTCAGCCAAAAGTAAACAAAACTAAAAATAATGTATATTAGAACAATTTTTTGGCTAAAAGCTAAACAAGGTAAAAAATAACAGACATCGATGACATTTTTTGTTTGGCTTGATGCTAAACAAGACTAAAAATACTAAGCATTAGAAATACTTTTTGACTAAAAAGTGTAAAAAACTTAAAATCGTGGACGTTATAGGGATTGAAAGGATTTGCTCATGTATGGACAAATATGTTGTCTTTTTTAATTATTAAATAAAAACACAAGTTTTTAACTGAAAGTAAGGAGCGACATTAAAACTTAAAATGAACAGAAATTACTCCGTATATGAAAGGGGCTGATCTCTCCTCAAAGCCCCGCTCTTTGCGCTAAAGTTTGACTCTTTCAAATCTACTTTTTAAAACAGTGAAAAACTTTAGCGTAAAGAGCGGTGCGTTGAGACGGCAACAGCCCCTTTCATATACGAAGTAATTTCTGTTTGTTTTAAGCTTTAATGTCGCTCCTTACTTTCAGTTAAAAAACTTGTTTTTTATATTTAATTTCTGAACGTTTTTGAATTAATGCATGCTTTAATTTTGGCTCTCCGCACATGAATACTTAGAACGAAATTTGCATTTTTTTTTTGCTAAATGGCTTTTTCTTAGTTTAGATCGGACGATTTTGAGAAAAAAGGAATGGGGGAGGGGTTTAGTTGCCCTTCAATCTTTTGGTTACTTAAAAAGGCAACGAAAACTTTTAGTTTTTTACGAACGTTTTTATTAATAAAAAATATATGTAACTTCCGAATTAACTTTCGTAACGAACTTCTATATTCGTATGTTTTTATTACGTATATGAAAGGATTACCCCCTATTTAATACCTTGCTCTTTACACTAAAGCTTAAATTGAGTCCCAATTTCTTAAGAATGACCCCTGAATCACAAAGGCCGTAAAAGAAATAGTTGAAATTACTAAAAATACTTTAGCGTAAAGAGCAGGTATTTAGGAGGAGATGAACCCCTCATATGCGTATAAATTTCTGTTCGTTTTTTTTTCATGCTGCTCCTTACTTTCAGTTGAAATTTTTTTTTTCATATTTATCTTTTCATTGTTTTTTGTTTTAAATAATATTGGAAAAGCCTACGCCCCCTTCAAGGAAATTTTCTCCTCCCATGACAAATTCCTCCATGACAACATCCTCCCAAGTAACCCCCACCCCTCATCCTCCTCCCTATCCAAGAAAAAATTCCCCTGAAAATGTATGCACACTCCCTAATAACCATTACTATATGTAAACACTGGTCAAAGGTGGTTACTTGTAGCCCCTTCCCTGGGGACTGTGATGGAGTAAGTCGTCCCCAAAGATATAGTTATTTGGTTATTTGACTATGTTAAACAAAATGACTATCTCAGAATTTTGACCAGTTGACTGCGAGAAAAAAATGAACGTGGGAGGGGGTCTAGGTACCCTCCAATCTTTTGTTTACTTAACAAGGACACTAGAACTTTGAATTTACGTTTAAATAAGCCATCTTGCAACATTATTTGACCTCTGGGTCAATACTATCACCCCTGGGGAAAAGAAAAAAAATAAACAGGAACCCGTGATCGGTCTTCTGGCAAAAAATATGAAATTCCATATTTTTGTAGATAGGAGCTTGAAAATGCTACAGTAGGGTTCTCTAATACGTTGAATGTGATGGTATGATTTTTGCTAAGATTCTATGACTCTTAAGGGCTATATACCCCTATTTTCCAAAATAAGGCACATTTTCTCAGCCCTGTAACTTTTGTTAAGTAAGACTAAATTTGATGAAACATATATATTTTAAATCAGCAAAAAAATTCGATTCCTTTTATGTATCTATTTGTACCAAAATCCTATTTTTAAAGTTTCGCTCCTTACTACAGTTCGTTACCACGAACTGTTTGATGTTTGATGGATCCCTTGCAAACTTCGGATCCCATTGATTTCAGCCATCCTCTCTTCTCTCCACTCAGCAACCACTGACACTCTTTCATGCTAGATGATTGAGAGTTATGCCTTACTGTACAGAATTTCAACAAACCTAACCTGAGTCAGCATGGTCACTCCTAGGACATTCCACCCCCTCCCCCCGAATTAGAACCAATAATAAAGACGTACACTCAAAATTTAAGTGTGAACTAGAAAAAATGACAACAAGTCCCAGACAATCATTTACTTTAATTAATTATAGGAATCATTACGTGCATTAAAAGGGTTGCCCCCACCTCGAGGCCTCACTCTTTACGCTAAAGTATATTATAGTACTAAAAAAACCCTAAATATTCCAACTATACGGCTAGTGTTTTTTAGGAATCGTTCTTACAGATTTGGAACAAAAAATCAAAATCTTAGTGTAAAGAGCAAGGTCCTTAGAAGGAGGGTGTCCCTTTCATTGACCTAATAATTTCTTTCCGTTTTAAGTTTTGATGTTGCTCCCTACTTTCAGTTTATTTCTTATTTCTGATCGCTTAGGATAATTAGAATAAATAAAAACCAGGAAATCAGGCTCATCTCCATGCAAAATTCCTATCACGTAAAAACAACCCCCCTCCACGGAAAACCTCTAAGTTAATCCTCTCAGATTTCTTAACTAAGAAATAAGAAAGGTTTTTTTCAAAAAGTTAAAAAACAAGAAAAATGCATTGGTTTCAGATATCAGATGCACATGAAAGAGACTTTATTTCAGGTCAGAAATATATGGAAAGGATTTTGTCAAAGAAATCAAGCTCCCGTCCATGTAAAATTCCTTTTACGTAAAAACAAACTCTGTCCATGGAAAACCTCTCTGATAATTTCCTTCTAGCTGAAAATTCTACCCAGAAAAATTCTTGTTGACAATCTGGGGTAAAAACTTTTCTTTGCACACTTTCATTTGAAAAGACATTAATATCTGGTTGTTTTTTTTAATCTTCCCCTTTATTTAATTACTCTTGCAATTGAAAACAAGACAATACCCACTATATCTTAAAACCAGAAACTCAACGACAAACTTGGAACAATTTTAAAGGATAGTAAATATTTTAAAGGGTAATAATGAATATTAATGATACTTTTTTACTAAAAAGTGTAAAAAATTAAAATGATGGATATTAGAGACATATTTTGGCTCATAGCTATACAAGACTATAAATGATGAACATTAGAGACATTTTTAGGCTAAAAGCTAAGCAAAGCTACAAAATATGGACCTCAGGGCCTTTTTTCACCTGTTTATAAACAATACTAAAAACAAAATACTTCAAAGATATATTTTAATATAGATTGAACAAGACTATGAATAGTAAACGTTATGGACATTTGTTTGGCTAAAAACTAAACGAAACTAAAATTAATTTGCATCAGACATATTAGTTTTAACACAAAATAAAACCCAGAATGATTTATATTAGAGGCATAGTTTGGCTATAAGTAAAATAAGATTAAAAATGATGGGTATTGGAGATATTTTTTGGCTAAATCCTGAATAAGACTAAGAATGATGGATAATAAAGACTTTTTTTTTACTAAAAGATAAACAAGGCAAAAAGGGAATTTCAAAAAGCAGAAACCATTCAAAAAACTTTTTTTGAAGCTCAGACACGCAACCAAATTTTTTTTTAAGTCAGAGACACGTGAATGTGAATTAATTTATTTTCGAAGTCCGAGAGATTTAAACATGATTTTGTATCAAGGTCAAACATTCAAAAAAAAATTTCAAAGGTCAGAGAAAAGTAAATGAAGTTTTGTTATTTAGAGACACATTAACAGGATTTCCGCAAACACAGATATAATAGTTGTTTTTCAATTCAGACACGTGAATAGAAATTATTAGAGGTTTTTACCGAGGTCTGAGATAGATGAACAGGATTGAAGGGGATGGAGAAATATAATTTGTTTTTAATAAAAGTCAGAGACAACTAAATGGAAATTCTTAACGTTTTTTACCTATGTCTGAGTTAAAGGAACATAATTTTTCCCAAGTTAGAAACATGCAAACAATTTTTTTTCAAATTTCAGACAAGTGAACTAGATTTTTTTTCTTTCACAAAAATAAATAAAATTTTAAAAACAAAAAATTTATAAGAGTTTTTAACATTTTTGTTTTCTTCAAGACTTTTTTCACTTAAGATATGTTTCTTCATGATTGTTTTTTTTTTTAAATTTTGTGATTCGAAATTCTTTCTTACTAATTTGCTCCTTAAGTCAGAGACGCGAATGAGTTTTTCTTGAATCTGAAATAAGAAAAGCTTTTTTCAAAAAGTTAAAAAACAAGCAAAATGTATTGTTTTCAGAAGTCAGAATCACATGAAAGGGACGTAATTTCAGGTCAGAAATATATGAAAAGGATAATAGTCAAAGTTAAGAAATAAGCCGAAAAATATTTTTTCAGTCTTAAAAATACTGAAGCAGAATACTTTTTGCCAAAATTAAGACACGCAAACATGCTGAAGCTCACAAAAACAAATATCGCAAACGTGAATCAGGTTTTCATAAATCATTGACACATAAACATGGTTTTCAGTAGTTTTTTGAGAGTCAGAAAAAATATATAGGATGTTTGTCAAAAGTCAGGGACAAGTGTATTGGAATTTTCAGGGTGTTTTACCAAAGTCTAACGCTTATGAACAGAATTTTTCCCATATCAGAAACATACGCAGATTTTTTCAAAGGTAAAAAATGTGAACAAGCTTTAATTTTCAAAAGTGAGACAAAACAACAAGATTACGTTCTTCAAAAAGTTAAAAAAACTTACAAAAACAAATATACTTTGTATAATTTTTTCATATGTTCTTCGTCAAGATTCATTTACTTCAATATTGCTATTCAATCTCTTTCTCTCTCTGTCTCTCTCTCTCTCTTTCTATCTCTTCCTCTCTCTCTCTCTTCATCTCTTTCTCCTTCGTATCTCCCTCTCTCTAACTATTTCTCTCTTTTCACCCTTACTTTTTCTCCTCTCTTCCTTTCTTTCTTTTTTGTCCTTCCTCTATTTCCCAACCTACTCTTGATTTTCTATTTTGAGCACTAATTTTTGGATTATTACTTTTTCCAAAAAGCAGTCATCTTTCTTTATCTATATGTCTCCTTTTTTATCTCCTATTTTGTGTCCTTCACTCTCTCTATCCCTCTCTCTAGATCTCAAAGGTTCTCTTTTTACCCCTTTGCTTCTTTTTTGCTGCGGGTAAACAAAAAATAATTTAGAATCATAGTTTTGATTCAAAGTTAAAAAAAATTAATATTTGATATATATAAAACTATTAAAAACATATAAATGAAATTTGAAATATTCCTTTTTTCTATATTCTTTAGAAGCCTGTTTTTATATTAATATATTTTTTCATATAATTTTCAAATCTACAGCTCTAGGATGCCTATTTATAAATATAACTTAATGTAAAAAAGTGCAAATTTCTCAATCAATTTTAATCTGTCTTTATTATTTTGTTTTTCTCTTCCTATTTGGCGTTTTCATATTCCGTATCTTTTCTTGTTTGTCTCTTCCTTATATCTTCCGAAGTTTTCTTTGGCACTTGTTTGTACAGTACCAGTATCAGCATTTGCACAAATCTTTGTCTTAATTTCCATAATTTTTTTGTAATATATTACAATTTCATCATATTTTGATATATTTAGTTACGTTTAACCATGCTTCACTTCTTGAGTCTGTTCCAAATAATTTAAATTCACCTTTTCCTTATTTTCATTGTCCTCAATTAAATAGATTCAAACTTGATTTCTTAAGTAAAATTAAATAAAAAAAACAAGTTTTTGTAACGGAAAGTAAGGAGCGACATTAAAACTTAAAACGAACAGAAATTAGTCCGTATATGAAAGGGGCTTTTCCTCCTCAACGACCTGGTCTTTACGCTAAAATGTGACCCTTTCTCTTAAATCTACTTTTTAAAACAGTTAAAAACTTTAGCGTAAAGAGTGGGGCGTTGAGGAGGAAAAGCCCCTTTCATATACGGAGCAATTTTGTTTTGTTTTAAGTTTTAATGTCGCTCCATATTTTCCGTTACAAAAACTTGTTTTTTTATATTTAATTTCTGGACGTTTTTGAATTAATACTTGTTTTGATCTTGGCTCTCCGCACATAAATAATTAAAGAAAATTTGCATATTAACTAATTGCAATTATTCGGAAGATTTTGAGAAAAAAGAAGCGAAGGAGGAGGCCTAGTTGCCCTCCATGTTTTTGATAATTTAAAAAAGAAACCAACACTTTTAATTTTTCACAAACGTTTTCATTGGTAAAATATATACGTAACCTGCGAATTAACTTACGTAACGAACTTCTGTATTCGTATGTTTTTATTGCGTATATGAGGGGGCTCACCCCTCGTCGATACCTCGCTCTTTACACTAAAGCTTAAATTTTTTCCCAATTCCTTATGAATGACCTCTGAATCACAAAGGCCGTAGAATAAATAGTTGAAATTACTAAGAATACTTTAGCGTAAAGAGTGAGGTATCACAAGGAGGTAAAACCCTCATATGCGTAATATTTTTTGTTCGTTTTAAGTTTTAATGCAGCTCCTTACTTTCAGTAGAAAAAACTTTTCATATTTATTTTTTATTATTTTTTCAAATAACGCCAGAAAATTCTGCGCCCCCTTCATTGAAATTCTCTTCCCCCATGAGAAGTATCTTCATGGAAAAATCCTCCCATGTAATCTCCCCCCTCAACTCTCCCTCCTTAACCAAAAAAATACCCCTGAAAACGTCTGTACACTTCCCAGTAACCATTACTATATGTAAACACAGGTCAAAGTTTTCAACTTGTAGCCCCTCCCAGTGGGACTGCGGGGATGTAAGTCGTCCCTAAGGACATAGTTATGAGGTTTTTCGACTATGGTGAATAACATGGCTATATCAGAATTTTGATCTGGTGACTCTGGGGAAAAATGAGCGCTGGAGGGGGTCTAGGTGCCATCCAATTTTTGGGTCACTTAAAAAGGGCACTAGAACTTTTAATTTCCGTTAGAATGAGCCCTCTCGCAAGATCCTAGGACTAATCAGTCCTTACGACCACCCCTGGGGGAAAAAAACAAAACGAAAAAACAAAAAAAACAAAAAAAATTATACAAACAAACACGCATCCGTGATCTGTCTTCTGGCAGAAAATGCAAAATTCCACATTTTTGTAGATATGAGCCTTAAACTTCTACAATTAGGTTCTCTGATACGCTGAATCTGATGGTGTGATTTTCGTTAAGATTGTATGACTTTTAGGGTTTTTTCCCCCTATTTTCTAAAATGAGGCAAATTTTCTCAGGTTCGTAACTTTTGATGGGTATAACTAATCTTGATGAAACTTGTATATTTAAAATCAGTATTAAAATGCAATTTTTTTGATGTAACTATTGGTATCAAAATTCCATTTTTTAGACTTTCGGTTACTATTGAGCCGGGTCGCTCCTTACTTATAGTTCGTTACCACGAACTGTTTGATTTTCTTTCTTTCTCTTTAAGTTTTGAACCACAAATCTTAAGAATATGAAATACAGAAGTATCTCTTCACTTTTTCTATCTTATTTCATTAATGTCTCTTTACCCTTTATCGTCCACTCCTCTCATTAACATCCTCTCTACTGTTCTCATATGACTTTATTTAATTTGAGGTTTGTTTTTTCGTAGCAGCCTTTGAGATATTTTTATTTGTTTTAAAATAAATATCTTCGTATACTAAATTAATTTGAATGTTTTGAGTCTTTCTTCTCTTGCTTGAAAACTTGTTTTCTTACAAAATTAAGATATGATTTTTTGAAGAACTAAATTTGTATAATTTTTACTGTAAAAGTTTTGACCCACATTTTCTAAAAATATAGCTTTGCATGAAACAGTCTAGTTTCTCTTCCCCTTCTCTCTTTCAAATTTATCAATTAATTTTAGTCTCTCTTTATTATTTTCGTTTTCTCTTCCTATTTGGCGTTTTTATATTCCGTATCTTTTCTTATTCATCTCTTCCTTATATCTTCCGATGTTTTCTTTGGTAGTTGTTAGTAAAGTACCAATATCAGCATTTTGTACCAATCTTTGTCTTAGTTTCCATAATTTAGTTTTTATCTTATTACAATTTCATCATATTTGGGTATATTTAATTAGGATTAAACATGCTTCACTTCCCGAGTATGTTCCAAATAATTTAAGTGTACCTTTTACCTATTTTCATTGTTCTCAATGAAATAGTTTCAAACTTGGTTTCTTCAGTAAATTTGGTTTCTTTCTCTTTAAGTTTTGAACCACAAATCTTAAGAATATAACTTGTATGAAATACAGAAGTATCTCTTCACCTTCTCTATTTTATTTCACCAATGTCTCTTTACCATTTTTTTTGTCCACTCCTCTCATTAACACCTTCTTTACTGTTCTCACATAACTTTATTTAATTTGAGGTTTGTTTCCTTCATCGCAGCCAATGAGATATTTTTATTTATCTTAAATTAAATATATGTATATACTTAAATAATTTAAGTCATTTGAGTCTTTCTTCTCTTGCTTGAAAACTTCTTTTTTTACAAAATTAAGAGATGATTTTTTGAAAATCTAAATTTGTTTTATTTTTACTGTAAAAGTTTTGACCCACCTTTTCTAAAAATATAGCTTTTCATAAAAGACTCTAGTTTTTAATCCTCTTCTCTCTTTCAATTACACTATGTCTCCTTACCCCTCTTTTTCTTTCTCTTTCCCCATTACTTTCTTTTTTCTATTGTATTTCGGCATTATGGAGTGACATGAGAGGTGTAGCATAAGTGGGAGATGGTAACGTCGGCAATGAAAAGGGGGGGGGGAATTAATACCAGGTTTTTCTTCTCATTCAATTGGACTATCTGTCTTGGGTTTTTCTACAATAAGCAATGACTTGATGCCCCACAACTATTCCATTTTATTTCAAGAATCAACGGACTCAATCGAGGCCTTTGATCTCAACCGAAGGCCTCGTCACCAATTTTCATCACCCTGTCTTTGCCTTTTCTTTGACTTTGTCTTTTAAATAATCTTTCACTTTGTCTGCAAAACCACATTTCACTTTTTGATAGTATTTATGCATGTTATCTATAGCTTGAAAAACTGATTTTTTTTAGTGCAAGGCCTAATTTTTCTTTAATCACGCAGGTATTACATAATAAAAAATGTTTCTAGAAACCAAAGCACTTGTAAATAAATCATAATTTAAAAGTTGAGAAAACACAGGTTTAGAAAACAGCATGAGAATGTAAGAGAAACTTTCCGGGAACAGTTGAATACTGAACTGGGTAATTTGAAAATTTACAATATAGAAGACGGGTAGAATAAATTTCAGAAAATAATTTGTGAAGTTGCAAAGTTTGTCTTAATGAAAAAATTTAGGAACGTACCTAGGAATATTAGGGATAATGTTTACCTTTAAAAGAGAACAGAAGGGGCTTTTAAAGAAATGATCGAAATGATAGATCTAGATCATACAAAACAAAGAGGAACATAAAGAAAGTGGAGAAAGGGTCAAAATATGAACTAAGGAGCTTTGAAGTGTATGCCAGGGATAAAACTGCCGAGGATCTTAATATTTAATCTAGACTGCATAATAGTAAAATAGTGTACTGGTATGTCAAAAAATTCAGAAGGAGTCGTTAATACAGACTTCCAGATCAAGATAAGAACAAAGTCATAATTAGGGATAAAGACAGAGCTAAAGATAGATATGCAGAGCATTTTAAGAATGGGCTAAGCCGAAATATAGTTGCAGGAAAATATATAAGGCAAAATAAAAAAACTTCTTGACACATTGGATATGATGAAAGATTTCTTCTATTAGGAAGAATTAGCGATAGTACTAAGATTATTAGAAAATAATAAAGCCTGAGGTGCTGATAATGTAGTAAATAAGATTTTTAAATATGGTGGCTCGTAAGTATGAAACAAGCTACTGAAGATTGTGAATATGATTTTGAAGAGTGGAAAGTACCTTGCAAATTTAGGAAAACGTTAATTTAACCACTGTATAAGGAAGATGATAAGAGTGAGTGTGGTTATTATGCAGAAATTGGCCTGGTCTCTGTAGGTAGTAAATAACTTAGAAACATAGTACTTTAGACTAAGATATCTGGTAAACAAAGTTATAATGAAGAACAGAAGGGTTGTAGAAATGGTAAAGGATGTATTGGCTAAGTTTTCTCTCTTGGGCTCATAATTAAGAAGTTGTGGGTCTATCAAACACCTTTAGTCTTTAGTTTTACAGATTATGATCAAGTGTTTGATTATAATGATAGAAGAGCGTTATTGAAAGTTTTATCCTTTGACGGTATACTAGAAAAATATAATAGAGTGATTCGTGATATGTACGAAAATAAAAATGCTGCTGTTAAAGTATTAACAGCACTTCTTTCTGGTTTTGTATTAAATCAGGAATTAAACAGGGATGTGTATTATCCCTCCTTATATGGATCGTTTTGGTAGACTCTGCCTGAAGGAGCATAGAAAAGGCGATGAGAGAATACAAAATAAAATGGGAAGGAAAAAATTTCCTAGATTTAGGATTATGCTGATAATTTAAGCATCCTAGATTAATGTTTGATCAAAACAAATGAACTTTTATTGGTTTTGTGAGTTCAGGGTTCTAAAATTGGTTCCGTGATTAAAGTTAAGATGATTAAGTCGCTAAGGCTAGTAATACCTGAAGATTCAACAGTGAGGCTGGGTAACTAAAAGACTGATCAAGTGGACAATTTCTCTTACTTGACTAGTAGACACGTTGGGAACAGTAAAGATATAAGAAGTAGAATAGCCAAGGCTCAGGGTGTTTTTTCAAAGTTAAATTTTGTTCGGAGGAGTAGATAGATCAATTTGTGAACAAAAATAAGAATATTAGAAGCTAAGCTGATGATAGTGTTCAAATATGGTTCTGAAAAAGGGCACTCTGAAAAACGGATGAAGTTTTTCTAGATGTTTTCCTAGTAAATTGCCTGCTTTCAAAAGTAAATCGATCGGGTTTCCTGGTTGACTGATTGTATTGCAAAAAGAAGGCTGTACAAATCTTTTTGATAAATACGTTGTTCTAAGGATATAATGAGAGAAAATTTGAGATGGATAGGGCACGTTCTTTAGATGCACCATGAAAACATTTCAGTCTCACAAGATTTTTCAGTGTACAAAATTTCTTATTGCTTCCTTCTACAATTCAAATTTTATTCTAAATGAGAAACTCCTCCCATCCCAAAAAAATTGGAAACTCCCTGGTTGTCACAGCTCGATATCCCAAGCCCTTCCCATGATATTACAGTCGATCTTTTCATGAACTCGACAGCACACTTTGTATTTTGATTTTTCTCACAACTTCACTGTGTCTATTTTCTTCGTCCTACTGCAATTTATATTGTAAGAACATTTAACCCAGATACGGATGAAAAATATTAAGCCCCTCCCTCAAATATATTATTATAGTATCTCACTGATTTTATTTCTTCTTGTCCTTATTAATTAAAAAACTTCTACTGAAAGTAGAGCCATCGTTAAAAGTTGGAACAAACAGAACATAAATTCTAGCATAGAAACTAAAATAACATACCTGAATTCAAAAATTTAATTTCAAAATTCAAATTAACAGAATAGATTAAAGTCTATAGGCATATTTAAAGTCTGACAATTCCTCCATATAAATATGGTATAGGGATTCTATCCCTGAAACTGATTTCTTACAAAGTCCAGAGATGGACTAAATATAGAATCAGGATACTGAGCAAGGCCCTATCCAGGGAAGTAGGAGGTTTGAACCCCTTCTCCCCAAAATGTGTGTCTAACCCATTTAACCGTAACAAAACTCAATATAAACAGATTTTTGATGCGTTTGTTTAGTTTTTTTGTAGACACCCCCCCTTTCCCCAAATTTTCTTTATAACTTCCTCTCCCCCTCCCCCCAAAACACAGATACGACCCTGATTCTAAGAACTTGAAGTATCACTTTCTGTCACTCCTTTTTGCTGGCATTTTTAAAAATTCAAAAAGATCACCGGCAAAAAGGCAAAAAAGAAGCATTTCCCTCTTCAGGATTGATACAGTTTTGATATTACAGCATAAATTTACAACACAATGATAAAACATAATGCAACATAAATGATGTTACAACATAAATAAAATGTTGCAACATAAAGAACAGAAGCCTGTTATTTGAGACCCTTTTACAATATTAAAAGGTTTGATAATTTTTTTTTTCAAGGGTGTGATTAAGTGAACTGGTGGAACTCGAAAATCTCATGTTAAAATTGAAAATTTAAATTTCAAAGTACTCAAGTATTAATTGGCGGAAGACAACGCTTTTAATATCAGGCCTTAGCTTCTTGAAGATGTTTGCTAGGATTTTACCCTATTTCTTCTAATTGCTTAGAAATCTTAGAAAATGTACACAAGTTTACTTGTGTACACATACTTTGTGCACACACTTTTTTACACAAGTTTACTGTATGAAAGATATTGCTTTTAGAACAAAATCGGTACTATCATGAGCAGAAGACAATAACCTATAAGATGATTGTAACTGTATTTCGATATATTTTCCTGGTTTCGAACAGTCCACTACTTGAAATTTTTACAAGTTTTTTTTGCCAGAAAAAATCGTTTCAGATCACCCTAGAGACCAAATCGAAAAGCTGGTATAATTAACCTGCTATTTCCGCCAATGAATAAGTGCAATTTGAAGGGTTTTTGACAATTGACGGTCTCCAGAGAATTGAGAGACAGAAGGCTACCCTAACTTCAATTTTAAGCCTCGATGTTTTCGAGTTCACTAAATCACGGCCTTCATGATTGATGTAAAACTTTCCATTAATGCAAAAGCTTTTACAGTTGAGGTTATACGCATCAATTAAGAATTTTCGCTTCTGAAATTTAATATTCTTCCTTGGCTGATGTATTGAATGCATTATTCTAAAGGTAGACACACTTCACTGTAAGATTAATAATATGAAAAAAACTTCGTTTTCTTAAAGAGTTAAAGAGGCTGCGTCCCAAAGCCGAACCTTAAAACGTACAGGAATTAAGAGAGGCAGTTCCCCAAATCCCCCGCTCTTAAAGACTCTTTTGTACAGGTTTTTTGTTGTGGGCGGCTGCCGCACCCTAGCCCCCCACTCTTGGTTTCGGAAAGGCCCTCTTTTAATTAACAAAACAAAAACCTGTACAAAAGAGTGTTTAAAAGCGGGGGGTTTGGGGGGCGGCAACCCCCCAACTGCCTCTCCTAATTCCTGTACGTTTTAAGGTTCGACTTCGGGACGCAGCCTCTTTAACTCTTTAAGAAAACGAAGTTTTTTTTCATATTTTGTGAAAAAACCACCCGATAAGGGACTTGAACCCTTGAACTTAGGATTAAAAGTCCCACGCTCTACCGACTGAGCTAACCGGGCATGTCTGAAGTCGAAATACCTGCATGTGTATAAATATAACTTTTAAATAACTTTTAAGAATTTCAAAAATTAATTTCTAAGCTAGAAAATAGGGGAAATTAATGGGAAAATTACTCGGAGAGTTCCACGTCGAATGAGTTTTCGTAAAGCCAGATCCGATGTCGGCTGTGACCTGTAGGCGTGGCAGAAAAAAAAGGGTTTCTGTAATTTTTCTCAAATAAAAGTTTTACGGATTAAGACAGAATTTTTTGAGGTTTTCAGTCAGTCTCACCATATCGAGCTGATCATTTTGATGTACTTGAATGTTGAAATTCGTAACTTTTAACAACAAAAAACTTAACAAGGGCTCTTATGGGGAAATAGGGTTTTTCTAAGCTAGAAAATCGGGGGGTAAAGATTTTCCGACGAAACTTTCAAGCAAAATTACTCTAGAATTCCGCGTCGAACGAATCCTCGTACACCCAGATCCGATGTCGGCTGTGACCTGTAGGCGTGGCGAAAAACAAAACAAAAGAAGAACATGAACATTAAGTGGCTATGCGTGGTTTCGGAAAAACAGGGAAGGAGTTATCGGATCGAGCTGAAATTTCGCGGATAATGTCCTAGGCCCTAGGGGACCGTGACATGTGAATTTCAGCCCGATCGGACAACTCTAAAGGAGGGGTGGGGTTGGGGGGTCGAAACTTTCGGCCAGATTTTCCCCATGAAGGGAAAGTCGGGGGGAATGAAATTTGGCAGGTTTCTTAGTTGGAACTTGGGCTACGAAATTCATCCCTCCCCATCTCTCTGCGACCAGTGGAACCGAAGATTGCTTAACGTTGTCGTGGTTCTCCTCTTTAAAGAGGCACGAGTGTGCCTCCTTGATGACAGTCATTATTTTGACGATGGACATTCTTTGGCCAGAGTGAATAAAAACTCACTTATTATTCATGAGGGTATCGCTTCTGGAATCAAAACTTATTAGCATATCTGTGCCTAAAATAGTAGTTCCTGAATAGTTGTTACATGTAGGAGACTTATGCAAATACAGTTTTTGCATTTTCTTCACTTTCAATCCGTGATAATTTAATTAATTTCATTAAAATATAATTATTTATGTAATTATTATTAATAAAAAATGGCTGGCTTAATAAAAGTTAGTGATCCATTTTTATTTAGGATCACTGACAAAGGGAGATGCAAACTTGAAATTGAAAAAAATAACCTAGGCAGAGCGTAACTGCTCCGTTATTGAAGGTACTATGAAAAGAATAAATACATACATATATATATATATATATATATATAAAAATATATATATATATATATATATATATATATATATATATATATATATTTATATATATATATATATATATATATATATATATATAAAGAACGATGTTGGCACAATGTGTTATTGTTCTTTTTAGACCAGGGCATTTCATACTGAAGGAATTGTCTTGCAAACTTTAAAAAGAGCTCATTCAATTAGAAATTGAAAGGGCTGGTGCTCTTTTCAAAAAGTTCGTGGTAACGAACTGTAGTAAGGAGCGACCCAGCTCAATAGGAACAGGAACTCTAAAAAATGGTATTTTTATACCAATACTTACATGAAAAGAATTTCATTTTAATGTTAATTTTAAATATATAAGTTTCATCAAGATTAGTCTTACCCATCAAAAGTTTTTGAAATCAAAATTTTTCTATTGAGAATTTTTGTAGGTTATGTTCATAGCATGTAAAATACGCTAGCGTGCTTTGGTTTGCTTGTAGCTGGTGTAAATGTCACTAATTAATAACTAAGTAATTAGGTATGTAATTAGTCTTGTGATTTCTGTTCTTAACGAGAATCATAAAATTTACTTTGAGAAAATTTTGAGAAAAAACTGAGAGTTACTCCCATGCTCATTTTCTCCCCAAAGTCACCAAATCAAAATTCTGAGATAGCCATTTTATTCACCAGAGTCGAAAAACCTAATAACTATGTACTTGGGGACGACTTATTCCCTCGCAGTCCCCGTGGGAGGGGCCGCAAGTTACAAACTTTGACCTCTGTTTACATATAGTAATGGTTACTGGGAAGTGTACAGACGTTGAAGAGGGGTTACATGGGAGGATCTTTCAATGGAGGAACGCTTTATTGGGGGAAGAGAGTTTCGTTGAAGAGGGCACAGGATTTTTTACCATTATTTGAAAAAAATGAAAAAATAATAATGAAAAGTTTTTTCTACTGAAAGTTAGGAGCAGCATTAAAACTTAAAACTAAAAAAAAATATTACGCATATGAGGGGTTTACCTCATCGTAATAACTCACTCTTTACGCTAAAGTATTCTTAGTAATTTCAACTATTTATTCTACGGCCTTTGTGATTCAGAGGTCATTCTTAAGGAATTGGGACACAATTTATGCTTCATTGTAAAGAGTGAGGTATCGATGAGGGGTGAAGCCTCTCATATACGCAATAAAAACATACGAATATAGAAGTACGTTGCGTAAGTTAATTCGTAAGTTAAGTATATTTTTTACTATTGAAAACGTTCGTAAACATTTGAAAGTTCTAATTGCCTTGTTAAGAAATCAAAAAACTGGAGGGCAACTAGGCTTCCTCCCTCGCTCCTTTTTTCTCAGAATCTTCCGATTAAAACTATGAGAAAGCCATTTAGCCAAAAAATAATTAATATGCAAATTTTTTTTCAATTATTTATGTGCGCAGAGCCAAGATAAAAACATGCCTTAATTCGAAAACGTCCGAAAATTAAATAAAAAAAACAAGTTTTTTATAAATGAAAGTAAGAAGCAACATTAAAACTTAAAACGAACAGAAATTACTCCGTATATGATAGGGGCTTTTCCCTTTTATATATGGAATTGTTGAATCGAAAATGGAATAGTTGTGGTGTTGGTAAGTCAAGTCATGGCTAATTGTAGAAAAAGCCAAGGCAGATAGTTCAATTAAATGGTCATCAAGTCATGGTTAATTTTACCCCCTACATTGCCGTCGTTACCATCTCCCACTTATGATACAACCTCTCATTCATGTCACTCCACAATGCCGAACTAGAGTCAACCTGTTGGAGGGTCTCCCCGGGGAACAGACGCTGGCTCTAAATCGCTCTTCGCTCTCTAATTCACTCTTTACGCTAAGTTTTTGCTGCTTTAGAAAGTAGAGTTAAGAAAAAGAGTCAAACTTTGGCGTAAGGAGTGGGGCGTTTGAAGAGGAATTGCCCTTTTAATATATGGAGTAATTTCTGTTCGTTTTAAGTTTTAATGTTGCTCCTTACTTTCATTTTTTAACAAAATGTTTTTTTTTATTTAATTAATAGTTAAAGCGGTACTTAAGTATTATACGAGAAACACTCGAGAAGTGAAGTTTGGTTAATGCCAATAGTTTAGAAACAAATTTGAGCTCTATATATGAACACTGGAGGGGTTGGTGATAAAGCGTATCATACATTAATTACGTAACGTAAACAAGCCTATTCTACCCTAACCAAAATACCAACTAAATATTTAATTAGAACATAGCTACCAATAGTCATAACCATAGTTCCATAACCTTTTAGTCATAAAAGGGAACTAGATCTTCCCATTGACAACCAAATGAGCCTCCTTTAAGGTTTATGAAGCCACCCCTTCCATAAAACCTTAAATTCCGCGTGGTATAGATTAAAAACTAATCTCCGGGCCGTGGGGCTTTGTTTCAACCATGTTATTTGAAATTCAGAATATTTTAAACAAAATGGCTATCCTAATATTTTTACAAGATGCATTTCGGGAATATAAGAAGTGGGGAGGGGGATATCTGCCCTCCGATCACTTTGAATCTTGAAAAGAGCAACATCACTTCATATTACCAATTCAACGAGCCCCCTTCAGAGTTTGTTCACCATTTTTATAAAAACACATATTCTCCCTGGGCATAACATACAGCCCTTTCCCTGAAGGTCTTATGGAGGAGGGGTATCATCCTCAAAGACATAATTTCCAGGCTTTTAAACTACTTTGAACATTATTTCTATATCGAAATTATAATTAGATGTGTTTGCGGAAATGGTGGACGTAGGAGAAGTGTTCGTTTCCCTTCAATCACTATAACAGTAATTGAGTATTATACGAGAAACACTCGAGACATTTCCCGGTTTTCATCATGTTTAGTTTGCAATGTATTGTGATAAAATAATTGTGCATGACCATGGATACCTATATTTTAATTGAATATATTGTTGGTATTTTGATTATGTTAGGTTAGAATAGGTTGGTTTAGGTTGCATATTTAATATATGCTATGTTTTACCCCCCCCCCCCCATGAGCAAATATATAACCCAAATTAGTTTCTTAACTATTATATATTTATCTAACTTAGGTCTATTTCATTAGTAAAGGGGCTTATCAAACACCTTTAGTCCTTAGTTTTACAGATTATGACCAAGTGTTCAATTCTGTTGATTCTTTCTCTTAAATTAAATAAAAAAAACAAGTTTTTTAAATGAAAGTAAGGAGCGACATTAAAACTTAAAACGAACAGAAATTACTCCGTATATGAAAGGGGCTTTTCCTTCTCAATGCCCCGCTCTTTACGCAAAAGTTTGACTCTTTTTTCTTAACTCTATATTTTAAAACAGTAAAAAAAAACTTAGCGTAAAGAGCGGGGCATTGAGAAGGAAAAGCCCCTTTCATATACGGAGTAATTTCTGTTCGTTTTAAGTTTTAATGTCGCTCCTTACGTTCATTTAAAAATTTGTTTTTTTTTCTTTAATTTCTGAACGTTTTTGAATCAATGCATGTTTTGATTTTGGCTCTCCACAGAGGAATAATTAAAACGAAATTTGTATACCAGGAATCCTTTCCCACCCTATTTCTCAAAACCATCTAATCAAAACTACTAGAAAGCCGTTTAGAAAAAAACATAAATTAATACCCAAATTTTGTTTTAATTATTCATTTGCGGAGAGCTAAAATCAAACATGCATTAATTAAAAACGTTCAGAAATTAAATAAAACAAACAAGTTTTTTTTTAAACTGAAAGTAAGGAGCGAAATTAAAACTTAAAACGAACAGAATTTACTCCGTTTACGAAAGGAGCTGTTCCTTCCTCAACGTCCCGCTCTTTACGCTAAAGTTATTTACTGTTTTATAAAGTAGAATTGAGAGAAAGAATCAAACTTAATTAAGAGATTTAATCAAACAGTTCGTGGTAACGAACTGTAGTAAGGAGCGAACCGGCTCAATAGTAAACGAAACTCTAAAAAACGGAATTACCTCTATTACTATTACCCTCGAAAACTAAAACTTTTGATATAGGAAAAGAGTCTTTAATCACATTCTTTACCACATGCAATCATAAAATAGTCTAATATATTCATTTTTTCAACATACGTAGCTCTTACCCCTGAAAACTAAAACTTCTGAAATAGGAAAAGAGCCTTTAATCACATTCTTTACCATGTGTAATCATAAAAAAGTCTAATATCTTCATTTTTTCAACATGCGTAGCTCTTACCCCCGAAAACTAAAGCTTTTGAAATAGGAAAATTGCCTTTAATCACATTCTTTACCATTTGCAATCATAAAATAGTCTAATATCTTCATTTTTTCAACATACGTAGCTATTACCCTAGAAAACTAAAACTTTTGAAATAGGAAAAGAGCCTTTAATCATATTCTTTACCATGTGCAATCATAAAATAGTCTAATATCTTCATTTTTTCCACGGACGTAGCTATTACCCTCGAAAACTAAAACTTTTGAAATAGGAAAAGAGCCTTTAATCACATTCTTTACCATGGACAATCATAAAATAGTCTAATATCTTTATTTTTTTCACAGACATAGCTATTACCCTTGAAAACTAAAACTTTTGAAATAGGAAAAGAGCCTTTTATCACATTCTTTACCATGTGCAATCATAAAATAGTCTAATATCTTCATTTTTTCCACAGACATGGGTATTACCCTAGAAAACTAAAACTTTTGAAATAGGAAAAGAGCTTTTAATCACATTCTTTACCATGTGCAATCATAAAATAGTCTAATATCTTCATTTTTTCCACAGACATGGCTATTACCCTAGAAAACTAAAACTTTTGACATAGAAAAAGAGCTTTTAATCACATTCTTTACCATGTGCAATCATAAAATAGTCTAACATCTTCATTTTTTCAACATACGTAGCTCTTACCCCGAAATTTAAAACTTTTGAAATAGGAAAAGAGCCTTTAATCACATTCTTTACCATGTCCAATCATAAAATAGTCTAATATCTTCATTTTTTCCACGGACGAAGCTATTATCCTCGAAAACTAAAACTTTTGACATAGGAAAAGAGCCTTTAATTACATTCTTTACCATGTGCAATCATAAAATAGTCTAATATCTTCATTTTTTCCACAGACATGGCTATTACCCTAGAAAACTAAAACTTTTGACATAGAAAAAGAGCTTTTAATCACATTCTTTACCATGTGCAATCATAAAATAGTCGAACATCTTCATTTTTTCAACATACGTAGCTCTTACCCCGAAATTTAAAACTTTTGAAATAGGAAAAGAGCCTTTAATCACATTCTTTACCATGTCCAATCATAAAATAGTCTAATATCTTCATTTTTTCCACGGACGAACCTATTATCCTCGAAAAATAAAACTTTTGACATAGGAAAAGAGTCTTTAATTACATTCTTTACACTGTCCAATCATAAAATAGTCTAATATCTTCATTTAGTCCACGGACGAAGCTATTATCCTCGAAAACTAAAACTTTTGACATAGGAAAAGAGCCTTTAATTACATTCTTTACCATGTGCAATCATAAAATAGTCTAATATCTTCATTTTTTCAACATATGTAGCTCTTATCCCAGAAGTTTATAACTTTTGAAATATGAAAAGAGCCTTTAATCACATTCTTTACCATGTCCAATCATAAAATAGTCTAATATCTTCATTTTTTCCACGGACGAAGCTATTATCCTCGAAAACTAAAACTTTTGACATAGGAAAAGAGCCTTTAATCACATTCTTCACCATGTGCAATCATCAAATAGTCTAATATCTTCATTTTTTCAACATACGCAGCTCTTACCCCCGAGAACTAAAACTTTTGAAATAGGAAAAGAGCCTTTAATCACATTCTTTACCATGTCCAATCATAAAATAGTCTAATATCTTCATTTAGTCCACGGACGAAGCTATTATCCTCGAAAACTGAAACTTTTGACATAGGAAAAGAGCCTTTGATCACATTCTTTACCATGTGCAATCATAAACTAGTCTAATATCTTCATTTTTTCCACGGACGGAGCTATTACCCTCGAAAACTAAAACTTTTGACATAGGAAAAGAGCCTTTAATCACATTCTTTACCATGTGCAATAATAAAATAGTCTAATATCTTCATTTTTTCCACAGACATATCTATTAACTCAAAAACTAAAAATTTGACATAGGAAAAGAGCCTTTAATCACATTCTTTACCATGTGCAATCATAAAATAATCTAATATCTTCATTTTTTCCACAGACATAGCTATTACCCTCAAAAACTAAAACTTTTGAAATAGGAAAAGAGCCTTTAATCACATTCTTTACCATGTGCAATCATAAAAAAGTCTAATATCTTCATTTTTTCCACAGACTTAGCTATTACCCTCGGAAACTAAAACTTTTAAAATAGGAAAAGAGCCTTTAATCACATTCTTAACCATGTGCAATCATAAAATAGTCTAATATCTTCATTTTTTCCACAGACATAGCTATTACCCTCGAAAACTAAAACTTTTGAAATAGGAAGAGAGCCTTTAATCACATTCTTTACCATGTGCATTCATAAAATAGTCTAATATCTTCATTTTTTCAACATACGTAGCTATTACCCTCGAAAACTAAAACTTTTGAAATAGAAAAAGAGCCTTTAATCACATTCTTTACCATGTGCAATCATAAAATAGTCTAATATCTTCATTTTTTCAACATACGTAGCTCTTACCCCCGAAAACTTAAAACTTTTGAAATAGGAAAAGAGCCTTTAATCACATTCTTTACCATGTGCAATCATAAAATAGTCTAATATCTTCATTTTTTCAACATACGTAGCTCTTACCCCCGAAAACTTAAAACTTTTGAAATAGGAAAAGAGCCTTTAATCACATTCTTTACCATGTGCAATCATAAAATAGTCTAATATCTTCATTTTTTCCACAGACGTAGCTATTATCCCCGAAAACTAAAACCTTTGAAATAGGAAAAGAGCCTTTAATCACATTCTTTACCATGTGCAATCATAAAATAGTCTAATATCTTCTTTTTTTCGACGGACAAAGCTATTACCCCCGAAAACTAAAACTTTTGACATAGGAAAAGAGCCTTTAATCACATTCTTTACCATGTGCAATCATAAAATAGTCTAATATCTTCATTTTTTCCACGGACGAAGCTATTACCCTCGAAAACTAAAACTTTTGAAATAGGAAAAGAGGCTTTAATCACATTCTTTACCATGTGCAATCATAAAATAGTCTAATATCTTCATTTTTTCCACGGAGGAAGCTATTACCCTCTAAAACTAAAACTTTTGACATAGGAAAAGAGCCTTTAATCACATTCTTTACCATGTGCAATCATAAAATAGGCTAATATCTTTTTTTCCCCCGACATAGCTATTACCCTCGAAAACTAAAATTTTTGAAATAGGAAAAGAGCCTTTAATCACATTCTTTACCATGTGCAATCATAAAATAGTCTAATATCTTCATTTTTTCCACGGACGTAGCTATTACCCTCGAAAACTAAAACTTTTGAAAAAGGAAAAGAGCCTTTAATTACATTCTTTACCATGTGCAATCATAAAATAGTCTAATATCTTCATTTTTTCCACAGACATAGCTCTTAGCCTCGAAAACTAAAACTTTTGACATTGGAAAAGAGCCTTTAATCACATTCTTTACCATGTGCAATCATAAAATAGTCTAATATCTTCATTTTTCAACATACGTAGCTCTTACCCCAGAAAACTAAAACTTTTGACATAGGAAAAGAGCCTTTAATCACATTCTTTACCATGTGCAATCATAAAATAGTCTAATATCTTCATTTTTTCCACAGACATAGCTATTACCCTCGAAAACTAAAACTTTTGACATAGGAAAAGAGCCTTTAATCACATTCTTTACCATGTGCAATCATAAAATAGTCTAATATCTTCATTTTTTCAACATACTTAGCTATTACCCTCAAAAACTAAAGCTTTTGAAATAGGAAAAGAGCCTTTAATCACATTCTTTACCATGTGCAATCATAAAATAGTCTAATATCTTCATTTTCTCCACTGACGTAGCTATTACCCTCGAAAACTAAAACTTTTGAAATAGGAAAAGAGCCTTTAATTACATTCTTTACCGTGTGCAATCATAAAATAGTCTAATTTCTTCATTTTTTCCACAGACATATCTATTAACTCGAAAACTAAAAATTTGACATAGGAAAAGAGCCTTTAATCACATTCTTTACCATGTGCAATCATAAAATAGTCTAATATCTTCATTTTTTAACATGCGTAGCTATTACCCTCGAAAACTAAAACTTTTGAAATAGGAAAAGAGCCTTTAATCACATTCTTTACCATGTGCAATCATAAAATAGTATAATATCTTCATTTTTTCCACGGACGAAGCTATTACCCTCGAAAACTAAAACTTCTGACATAGGAAAAGAGCCTTTAATCACATTCTTTACCATGTGCAATCATAAAATAGTCTAATATTTTCATTTTTTCCACAGACATAGCTATATCCCTCGAAAAATAAAACTTTTGAAATAAGAAAAGAGCCTTTAATCACATTCTTTACCATCACATTTTGCCTTTAATCAAATTCTTTACCATGTGCAATCATAAAATAGTCTAATATCTTAATTTTTTCCACAGACATAGCTACATAACTTACAGACATAACTTTAACAGACATGACTTTTGAAATAGGAGAAGAGCCTTTAATCACATTCTTTACCATGTGCAACCATAAAATAATCTAATATCTTCATTTTTTCCACGGACGAAGCTATTACCCTCGAGAACTAAAACATTTGACATAGGAATAGAGCCTTTAATCACATTCTTTACCATGTGCAATCATAAAATAGTCTAATATCTTCATTTTTTCAACATACGTAGCTATTACCATCGAAAACTAAAACTTTTGAAATAGGAGAAGAGCCTTTAATCACATTCTTTACCATGTGCAATCATAAAATAGTCTAATATTCTCATTTTTTCAACATACATAGCTATTACCCTCGAAAACTAAAACTTTTGACATAGGAAAAGAGCCTTTAATCACATTTTTTACCATGTGCAATCGTAAAATAGTCTAATATCTTCATTTTTTCCACAGACATAGCTATATCCCTCGAAAACTAAAACTTTTGAAATAGGAAAAGAGCCTTTAATCACATTCTTTACCATGTGCAATCATAAAATAGTCTAATATCTTAATTTTTTCCCCAGACCTAGCTATTACCCTCGAAAACTAAAACTTTTGAAATAGGAGAAGAGCCTTTAATCACATTCTTTACCATGTGCAATCATAAAATAGTCTAATATTCTCATTTTTTCAACATACATAGCTCTTACCCCCTAAAACTAAAACTTTTGACATAGGAAAAGAGCCTTTAATCACATTCTTTACCATGAACAATCATAAAATAGTCTAATATCTTCATTTTTTCCACAAACATAGCTCTTACCCTCGAAAACTAAAACTTTTGACATTGGAAAAGAGCCTTTAATCACATTCTTTACCATGTGCAATCATAAAATAGTCTAATATCTTCATTTTTTCCACAGACATAGCTATTACCCTCGAAAACTAAAGCTTTTGACATAGGAAAAGAGGCTTTAATCACATTTTTTACCATGTGCAATCATAAAATAGTTTAATATCTTCATTTTTTCAACATACGTAGCTATTACCCTCAAAAACTAAAGCTTTTGAAATAGGAAAAGAGCCTTTAATCACATTCTTTACCATGTGCAATCATAAAATAGTCTAATATCTTCATTTTCTCCACGGACGTAGCTATTACCCTCGAAAACTAAAACTTTTGAAATAGGAAAATAGCCTTTAATTACATTCTTTACCATGTGCAATCATAAAATAGTCTAATATCTTTATTTTTTCCACAGACATAGCTATTAACTCGAAAACTAAAAATTTGACATAGGAAAAGAGCCTTTAATCACATTCTTTACCATGTGCAATCATAAAATAGTCTAATATCTTCATTTTTTTAACATGTGTAACTATTACCCTCGAAAAGTAAAACTTTTGAAATAGGAAAAGAGCCATTAATCACATTCTTTACCATGTGCAATCATAAAATAGTATAATATCTTCATTTTTCCACGGACGAAGCTATTACCCTCGAAAACTAAAACTTTTGACATAGGAAAAGAGCCTTTAATCACATTCTTTACCATGTTCAATCATAAAATAGTCTAATATCTTAATTTTTTCCACAGACATAGCTATATCCCTCGAAAAATAAAACTTTTGAAATAGGAAAAGAGCCTTTAATCACATTCTTTACCATCTCATTTTGCCTTTAATCACATTCTTTACCATGTGCAATCATAAAATAGTCTAATATCTTAATTTTTTTCCACAGACAATGCTACATAACTTACAGACATAACTTTAACAGACATAACTTTTGAAATAGGAGAGGAGCCTTTAATCACATTCTTTACCATGTGCAATCATAAAATAGTGTAATATCTTCATTTTTTCAACATACGTAGCTATTACCCTCGAAAACTAAAACTTTTGACAGAGGAAAAGAGCCTTTAATCACATTCTTTACCATGTGCAATCATAAAATAGTCTAATATCTTAATTTTTTCCACAGACATAGCTATATCCCTCGAAAACTAAAACTTTTGAAATAGGAAAAGAGCCTTTAATCACATTCTTTACCATGTGCAATCATAAAATAGTCTAATATCTTAATTTTTTCCACAGACCTAGCTATTACCCTCGAAAACTAAAACTTTTGAAATAGGAGAAGAGCCTTTAATCACATTCTTTACCATGTGCAATCATAAAATAGTCTAATATTCTCATTTGTTCAACATACATAGCTCTTACCCCCAAAAACTAAAAGTTTTGACATAGGAAAAGAGCCTTTAATCACATTCTTTACCATGTGCAATCATAAAATAGTCTAATATCTTCATTTTTTCCACAGACATAGCTCTTACCCCCGAAAACTAAAACTTTTGACATAGGAAAAGAGCCTTTAATCACATTCTTTACCATGAACAATCATAAAATAGTCTAATATCTTCATTTTTTCCACAACATAGCTCTTACCCTCGAAAACTAAAACTTTTGACATAGGAAAAGAGCCTTTAATCACATTCTTTACCATGTGCAATCATAAAATAGTCTAATATCTTCATTTTTTCAACATACGTAGCTCTTACCCCCGAAAACTAAAACTTTTGACATAGGAAAAGAGCCTTTAATCACATTCTTTACCAAGTGCAATCATAAAATAGTCTAATATCTTCATTTTTTCCACAGACATAGCTATTACCCTCGAAAACTAAAACTTTTGACATAGGAAAAGAGCCTTTAATCACATTCTTTACCATGTGCAATCATAAAATAGTCTAATATCTTCATTTTTTCAACATACGTAGCTATTACCCTCAAAAACTAAAACTTTTGAAATAGGAAAAGAGCCTTTAATCACATTCTTTACCATGTGCAATCATAAAATAGTCTAATATCTTCATTTTTTCCACGGACGTAGCTATTACCCTCGAAAACTAAAACTTTTGAAATAGGAAAATAGCCTTTAATCACATTCTTTACCATGTGCAATCATAAAATAGTCTAATATCTTCATTTTTTCCACAGACATAGCTATTACTCGAAAACTAAAACTTTTGAAATAGGAAAAGAGACTTTAATCACATTCTTTACCATGTACAATCATAAAATAGTCTAATATCTTCATTTTTTTAACATGTGTAACTATTACCCTCGAAAACTAAAACTTTTGAAATAGGAAAAGAGCCTTTAATCACATTCTTTACCATGTGCAATCAAAAAATAGTCTAATATCTTCATTTTTTCCACGGACGAAGCTATTACCCTCGAAAACTAAAACTTTTGACATAGGAAAAGAGCCTTTAATCACATTCTTTACCATGTGCAATCATAAAATAGTCTAATATCTTCATTTTTTCCACAGACATAGCTATTACCCTCGAAAAATAAAACTTTTGAAATAGGAAAAGAGCCTTTAATCACATTCTTACCATCTCATTTTGCCAATCACATTCTTTACCATGTGCAATCATAAAATAGTCTAATATCTTATTTTTTCCACAGACGCTACTAACTTACAGAAAACTAAAACTTTTGAAATAGGAAGAGCCTTTAATCAATTCTTTACCATGTGCAATCATAAAATAGTCTAATATCTTCATTTTTTCCACATAAGTAGCTCTTACCCCCGAAAACTAAAACTTTTGTAATAGGAAAAGAGCCTTTAATCACATTCTTTACCATTTGCAATCATAAAATAGTCTAATATCTTCATTTTTTCAACATACGTAGCTATTACCCTCGAAAACTAAAACTTTTGACAAGGAAAAGAGCCTTTAATCACATTCTTTACCATGTGCAATCATAAAATAGTCTAATATCTTCATTTTTTCCACAGACGTAGCTATTACCATCGAAAACTAAAACTTTTGAAATAGGAAAAGAGCCTTTAATCACATTCTTTACCATGTGCAATCATAAAATAGTCTAATATCTTCATTTTTCAACATACATAGCTATTACCCCCAAAAACTAAAACTTTTGAAATAGGAAAAGAGCCTTTAATCACATTCTTTACCATGTGCAATCATAAAATAGTCTAATATCTTCATTTTTTCCACAGACATAGCTATTACCCTCGAAAACTAAAACTTTTGAAATAGGAAAAGTGCCTTTAATCACATTCTTTACCATGTGCAATCATAAAATAGTCTAATATCTTCATTTTTCACATAGCACGTAGCTCTTACCCCCGAAAACTAAAACTTTTGACATAGGAAAAGAGCCTTTAATCACATTCTTTACCATGTGCAATCATAAAATAGTCTAATATCTTCATTTTTTCCACAGACATAGCTATTACCCTCGAAAACTAAAACTTTTGACATAGGAAAAGAGCCTTTAATCACATTCTTTACCATATGCAATCATAAAATAGTCTAATATCTTCATTTTTTCCACATACGTAGCTATTACCCTCAAAACTAAAACTTTTGAAATAGGAAAAGAGCCTTTAATCACATTCTTTACCATGTGCAATCATAAAATAGTCTAATATCTTCATTTTTTCCACGGACGTAGCTATTACCCTCGAAAACTAAAACTTTTGAAATAGGAAAAGAGCCTTTAATCACATTCTTTACCATGTGCAATCATAAAATTGTCTAATATCTTCATTTTTTCCACAGACATAGCTATTACTCGAAAACTAAAACTTTTGAAATAGGAAAAGAGCCTTTAATCACATTCTTTACCATGTCAATCATAAAATAGTCTAATATCTTCATTTTTTCCACGGACGAAGCTATTACCATCGAAAACTAAAACTTTTGAAATAGGAAAAGAGCCTTTAATCACATTCTTTACCATGTGCAATCATAAAATAGTCTAATATCTTCATTTTTTCCACAGACATAGCTATTACCCTCGAAAACTAAAACTTTTGACATAGGAAAAGAGCCTTTAATCACATTCTTTACCATGTGCAATCATAAAATAGTGTAATATCTTCATTTTTTCCACAGACATAGCTATACCCTCGAAAACTAAAACTTTTGAAATAGGAAAAGAGCCTTTAATCACATTCTTTACCATGTGCAATCATAAAATAGTCTAATATCTTCATTTTTTCCACAGACATAGCTATTACCCTCGAAAACTAAAACTTTTGAAATAGGAAAAGAGCCTTTAATCACATTCTTTACCATGTGCAATCATAAAATAGTCTAATATCTTCATTTTTTCCACAGACATAGCTATTACCCTCGAAAACTAAAACTTTTGAAATAGGAAAAGAGCCTTTAATCACATTCTTTACCATGTGCAATCATAAAATAGTCTAATATCTTCATTTTTTCCACAGACCTAGCTATTACCCTCGAAAACTAAAACTTTTGAAATAGGAAAAGAGCCTTTAATCACATTCTTTACCATGTGCAATCATAAAATAGTCTAATATCTTCATTTTTTCCACAGACGTAGCTATTACCTCGAAAACTAAAACTTTTGAAATAGGAAAAGAGCCTTTAATCACATTCTTTACCATGCAATCATAAAATAGTCTAATATCTTCATTTTTTCCACAACATAGCTATTACCCTCGAAAACTAAAACTTTTGACATAGGAAAAGAGCCTTTAATCACATTCTTTACCATGTGCAATCATAAAATAGTCTAATATCTTCATTTTTTCCACATACGTAGCTCTTACCCCCAAAACTAAAACTTTTGAAATAGGAAAAGAGCCTTTAATCACATTCTTTACCATGTGCAATCATAAAATAGTCTAATATCTTCATTTTTTCCACAGACATAGCTATTACCCTCGAAAACTAAAACTTTTGACATAGGAAAAGAGCCTTTAATCACATTCTTTACCATGTGCAATCATAAAATAGTCTAATATCTTCATTTTTTCCACAGACGTAGCTATTACCCTCAAAACTAAAACTTTTGAAATAGGAAAAGAGCCTTTAATCACATTCTTTACCATGTGCAATCATAAAATAGTCTAATATCTTCATTTTTTCCACGGACGTAGCTATTACCCTCGAAAACTAAAACTTTTGAAATAGGAAAAGAGCCTTTAATCACATTCTTTACCATGTGCAATCATAAAATAGTCTAATATCTTCATTTTTTCCACAGACATAGCTATTACTCGAAAACTAAAACTTTTGACATAGGAAAAGAGCCTTTAATCACATTCTTTACCATGTGCAATCATAAAATAGTCTAATATCTTCATTTTTTAACATGTGCTATTACCCCGAAAACTAAAACTTTTGAAATAGGAAAAGAGCCTTTAATCACATTCTTTACCATGTGCAATCATAAAATAGTCTAATATCTTCATTTTTCCACGGACGTAGCTATTACCCTCGAAAACTAAAACTTTTGACATAGGAAAAGAGCCTTTAATCACATTCTTTACCATTTGCAATCATAAAATAGTCTAATATCTTCATTTTTTCCACATACGTAGCTATTACCCTCGAAAACTAAAACTTTTGAAAGGAAAAGAGCCTTTAATCACATTCTTTACCATTTGCAATCATAAAATAGTCTAATATCTTCATTTTTTCCACAGACGTAGCTATTACCCGAAAACTAAAACTTTTGAAATAGGAAAAGAGCCTTTAATCACATTCTTTACCATTTGCAATCATAAAATAGTCTAATATCTTCATTTTTTCCACAGACATAGCTATTACCCCCGAAAACTAAAACTTTTGAAATAGGAAAAGAGCCTTTAATCACATTCTTTACCATGTGCAATCATAAAATAGTCTAATATCTTCATTTTTTCCACAGACATAGCTATTACCCTCGAAAACTAAAACTTTTGAAATAGGAAGAGAGCCTTTAATCACATTCTTTACCGTGAGCAATCATAAAATAGTCTAATATCTTCATTTTTTCCACAGACGTAGCTATTACCCTCGAAAACTAAAACTTTTGACAATAGGAAAAGAGCCTTTAATCACATTCTTTACCATGTGCAATCATAAAATAGTCTAATATCTTCATTTTTTCCACAGACATAGCTATTACCTCGAAAACTAAAACTTTTGAAATAGGAAAAGAGCCTTTAATCACATTCTTTACCATTGCAATCATAAAATAGTCTAATATCTTCATTTTTTCCACATACGTAGCTATTACCCCAAAACTAAAACTTTTGAAATAGGAAAAGAGCCTTTAATCACATTCTTTACCATGTGCAATCATAAAATAGTCTAATATCTTCATTTTTTCCACAGACGTAGCTATTACCCCGAAAACTAAAACTTTTGAAATAGGAAAAGAGCCTTTAATCACATTCTTTACCATGTGCAATCATAAAATAGTCTAATATCTTCATTTTTTCCACAGACTAGCTATTACCGAAAACTAAAACTTTTGAAATAGGAAAAGAGCCTTTAATCACATTCTTTACCATGTCAATCATAAAATAGTCTAATATCTTCATTTTTTCCACGGACGTAGCTATTACCCTCGAAAACTAAAACTTTTGAAATAGGAAAAGAGCCTTTAATCACATTCTTTACCATGTGCAATCATAAAATAGTCTAATATCTTCATTTTTTCCACAGACATAGCTATTACCCTCGAAAACTAAAACTTTTGAAATAGGAAAAGAGCCTTTAATCACATTCTTTACCATGTGCAATCATAAAATAGTCTAATATCTTCATTTTTTCCACAGACATAGCTATTTACGAAAACTAAAACTTTTGAAATAGGAAAAGAGCCTTTAATCACATTCTTTACCATGTGCAATCATAAAATAGTCTAATATCTTCATTTTTTCCACAGACGTAGCTATTACCCCAAAACTAAAACTTTTGAAATAGGAAAAGAGCCTTTAATCACATTCTTTACCATGTGCAATCATAAAATAGTCTAATATCTTCATTTTTTCCACAGACGTAGCTATTACCCTGAAAACTAAAACTTTTGAAATAAGAAAACAGCCTTTAATCACATTCTTTACCATGTGCAATCGTAAAATAGTCTTATATCTTCATTTTTTCCACGGACGTAGCTATTACCCCGAAAACTAAAACTTTTGAAATAGGAAAAGAGCCTTTAATCACATTCTTTACCATGCAATCATAAAATAGTCTAATATCTTCATTTTTTCCACAGACGTAGCTATTACCCCCGAAAACTAAAACTTTTGAAATAGAAAAGAGCCTTTAATCACATTCTTTACCATGTGCAATCATAAAATAGTCTAATATCTTCATTTTTTCCACAGACGTAGCTATTACCCCCGAAAACTAAAACTTTTGAAATAGGAAAAGAGCCTTTAATCACATTCTTTACCATGTGCAATCATAAAATAGTCTAATATCTTCATTTTTTCCACAGACGTAGCTATTACCCGAAAACTAAAACTTTTGAAATAGGAAAAGAGCCTTTAATCACATTCTTTACCATGTGCAATCATAAAATAGTCTAATATCTTCATTTTTTCCACAGACGTAGCTATTACCCCGAAAACTAAAACTTTTGAAATAGGAAAAGAGCCTTTAATCACATTCTTTACCATGTGCAATCATAAAATAGTCTAATATCTTCATTTTTTCCACAGACGTAGCTATTACCCCAAAACTAAAACTTTTGAAATAGGAAAAGAGCCTTTAATCACATTCTTTACCATTTGCAATCATAAAATAGTCTAATATCTTCATTTTTTCCACAGACGTAGCTATTACCCCCGAAAACTAAAACTTTTGAAATAGGAAAAGAGCCTTTAATCACATTCTTTACCATTTGCAATCATAAAATAGTCTAATATCTTCATTTTTTCCACAGACGTAGCTATTACCCCGAAAACTAAAACTTTTGAAATAGGAAAAGAGCCTTTAATCACATTCTTTACCATGTGCAATCATAAAATAGTCTAATATCTTCATTTTTTCCACGGACGTAGCTATTACCCCGAAAACTAAAACTTTTGAAATAGGAAAAGAGCCTTTAATCACATTCTTTACCATTTGCAATCATAAAATAGTCTAATATCTTCATTTTTTCCACAGACGTAGCTATTACCCCGAAAACTAAAACTTTTGAAATAGGAAAAGAGCCTTTAATCACATTCTTTACCATTTGCAATCATAAAATAGTCTAATATCTTCATTTTTTCCACAGACGTAGCTATTACCCCGAAAACTAAAACTTTTGAAATAGGAAAAGAGCCTTTAATCACATTCTTTACCATTTGCAATCATAAAATAGTCTAATATCTTCATTTTTTCCACAGACGTAGCTATTACCCCCGAAAACTAAAACTTTTGAAATAGGAAAAGAGCCTTTAATCACATTCTTTACCATTGCAATCATAAAATAGTCTAATATCTTCATTTTTTCCACAGACGTAGCTATTACCCCCGAAAACTAAAACTTTTGAAATAGGAAAAGAGCCTTTAATCACATTCTTTACCATTTGCAATCATAAAATAGTCTAATATCTTCATTTTTTCCACAGACGTAGCTATTACCCCGAAAACTAAAACTTTTGAAATAGGAAAAGAGCCTTTAATCACATTCTTTACCATTTGCAATCATAAAATAGTCTAATATCTTCATTTTTTCCACAGACGTAGCTATTACCCGAAAACTAAAACTTTTGAAATAGGAAAAGAGCCTTTAATCACATTCTTTACCATTTGCAATCATAAAATAGTCTAATATCTTCATTTTTTCCACAGACGTAGCTATTACCCCGAAAACTAAAACTTTTGAAATAGGAAAAGAGCCTTTAATCACATTCTTTACCATTTGCAATCATAAAATAGTCTAATATCTTCATTTTTTCCACAGACGTAGCTATTACCCCCGAAAACTAAAACTTTTGAAATAGGAAAAGAGCCTTTAATCACATTCTTTACCATTTGCAATCATAAAATAGTCTAATATCTTCATTTTTTCCACAGACGTAGCTATTACCCCCGAAAACTAAAACTTTTGAAATAGGAAAAGAGCCTTTAATCACATTCTTTACCATTTGCAATCATAAAATAGTCTAATATCTTCATTTTTTCCACAGACGTAGCTATTACCCCCGAAAACTAAACTTTTGAAATAGGAAAAGAGCCTTTAATCACATTCTTTACCATTTGCAATCATAAAATAGTCTAATATCTTCATTTTTTCCACAGACGTAGCTATTACCCCCGAAAACTAAAACTTTTGAAATAGGAAAAGAGCCTTTAATCACATTCTTTACCATTTGCAATCATAAAATAGTCTAATATCTTCATTTTTTCCACAGACGTAGCTATTACCCCGAAAACTAAAACTTTTGAAATAGGAAAAGAGCCTTTAATCACATTCTTTACCATTTGCAATCATAAAATAGTCTAATATCTTCATTTTTTCCACAGACGTAGCTATTACCCCGAAAACTAAAACTTTTGAAATAGGAAAAGAGCCTTTAATCACATTCTTTACCATTTGCAATCATAAAATAGTCTAATATCTTCATTTTTTCCACGGACGTAGCTATTACCCCCGAAAACTAAAACTTTTGAAATAGGAAAAGAGCCTTTAATCACATTCTTTACCATTTGCAATCATAAAATAGTCTAATATCTTCATTTTTTCCACAGACGTAGCTATTACCCGAAAACTAAAACTTTTGAAATAGGAAAAGAGCCTTTAATCACATTCTTTACCATTTGCAATCATAAAATAGTCTAATATCTTCATTTTTTCCACAGACGTAGCTATTACCCCCGAAAACTAAAACTTTTGAAATAGGAAAAGAGCCTTTAATCACATTCTTTACCATTTGCAATCATAAAATAGTCTAATATCTTCATTTTTTCCACAGGAACGAAAACTAAAACTTTTGAAATCACACATTCTTTACCATTTGCAATCATAAAATAGTCTAATATCTTCATTTTTTCCACGACGTAGCTATTACCCCGAAAACTAAAACTTTTGAAATAGGAAAAGAGCCTTTAATCACATTCTTTACCATTTGCAATCATAAAATAGTCTAATATCTTCATTTTTTCCACAGACGTAGCTATTACCCGAAAACTAAAACTTTTGAAATAGGAAAAGAGCCTTTAATCACATTCTTTACCATTTGCAATCATAAAATAGTCTAATATCTTCATTTTTTCCACGGACGTAGCTATTACCCCGAAAACTAAAACTTTTGAAATAGGAAAAGAGCCTTTAATCACATTCTTTACCATTTGCAATCATAAAATAGTCTAATATCTTCATTTTTTCCACAGACGTAGCTATTACCCCGAAAACTAAAACTTTTGAAATAGGAAAAGAGCCTTTAATCACATTCTTTACCATTTGCAATCATAAAATAGTCTAATATCTTCATTTTTTCCACGGACGTAGCTATTACCCCGAAAACTAAAACTTTTGAAATAGGAAAAGAGCCTTTAATCACATTCTTTACCATTTGCAATCATAAAATAGTCTAATATCTTCATTTTTTCCACAGACGTAGCTATTACCCCGAAAACTAAAACTTTTGAAATAGGAAAAGAGCCTTTAATCACATTCTTTACCATTTGCAATCATAAAATAGTCTAATATCTTCATTTTTTCCACAGACGTAGCTATTACCCGAAAACTAAAACTTTTGAAATAGGAAAAGAGCCTTTAATCACATTCTTTACCATTTGCAATCATAAAATAGTCTAATATCTTCATTTTTTCCACAGACGTAGCTATTACCCCGAAAACTAAAACTTTTGAAATAGGAAAAGAGCCTTTAATCACATTCTTTACCATTTGCAATCATAAAATAGTCTAATATCTTCATTTTTTCCACAGACGTAGCTATTACCCCCGAAAACTAAAACTTTTGAAATAGGAAAAGAGCCTTTAATCACATTCTTTACCATTTGCAATCATAAAATAGTCTAATATCTTCATTTTTTCCACAGACGTAGCTATTACCCCCGAAAACTAAAACTTTTGAAATAGGAAAAGAGCCTTTAATCACATTCTTTACCATTTGCAATCATAAAATAGTCTAATATCTTCATTTTTTCCACAGACGTAGCTATTACCCCGAAAACTAAAACTTTTGAAATAGGAAAAGAGCCTTTAATCACATTCTTTACCATTTGCAATCATAAAATAGTCTAATATCTTCATTTTTTCCACAGACGTAGCTATTACCCTCGAAAACTAAAACTTTTGAAATAGGAAAAGAGCCTTTAATCACATTCTTTACCATTTGCAATCATAAAATAGTCTAATATCTTCATTTTTTCCACAGACGTAGCTATTACCCCGAAAACTAAAACTTTTGAAATAGGAAAAGAGCCTTTAATCACATTCTTTACCATTTGCAATCATAAAATAGTCTAATATCTTCATTTTTTCCACAGACGTAGCTATTACCCTCGAAAACTAAAACTTTTGAAATAGGAAAAGAGCCTTTAATCACATTCTTTACCATTTGCAATCATAAAATAGTCTAATATCTTCATTTTTTCCACAGACGTAGCTATTACCCCGAAAACTAAAACTTTTGAAATAGGAAAAGAGCCTTTAATCACATTCTTTACCATTTGCAATCATAAAATAGTCCAAAAACTAAAACTTTTGAAATAGGAAAAGAGCCTTTAATCACATTCTTTACCATTTGCAATCATAAAATAGTCTAATATCTTCATTTTTTCCACAGACGTAGCTATTACCCCCAAAAACTAAAACTTTTGAAATAGGAAAAGAGCCTTTAATCACATTCTTTACCATTTGCAATCGTAAAATAGTCTAATATCTTCATTTTTTCCACAGACGTAGCTATTACCCTCGAAAACTAAAACTTTTGAAATAGGAAAAGAGGCTTTAATCACATTCTTTACCATTTGCAATCATAAAATAGTCTAATATCTTCATTTTTTCCAAGGAGCGTTTAATCACATTCTTTACCATTTGCAATCATAAAATAGTCTAATATCTTCATTTTTTCCAAGGAGCGTTTAATCACATTCTTTACCATTTGCAATCATAAAATAGTCTAATATCTTCATTTTTTCCACAGACGTAGCTATTACCCGAAAACTAAAACTTTTGAAATAGGAAAAGAGCCTTTAATCACATTCTTTACCATTTGCAATCATAAAATAGTCTAATATCTTCATTTTTTCCACAGACGTAGCTATTACCCCGAAAACTAAAACTTTTGAAATAGGAAAAGAGCCTTTAATCACATTCTTTACCATTTGCAATCATAAAATAGTCTAATATCTTCATTTTTTCCACAGTAGCTATTACCCCCGAAAACTAAAACTTTTGAAATAGGAAAAGAGCCTTTAATCACATTCTTTACCATTTGCAATCATAAAATAGTCTAATATCTTCATTTTTTCCACGGACGTAGCTATTACCCTGAAAACTAAAACTTTTGAAATAGGAAAAGAGCCTTTAATCACATTCTTTACCATTTGCAATCATTTTGAAATAGGAAAAGAGCGTTTAATCACATTCTTTACCATTTGCAATCATAAAATAGTCTAATATCTTCATTTTTTCCAAGGAGCGTTTAATCACATTCTTTACCATTTGCAATCATAAAATAGTCTAATATCTTCATTTTTTCCACGGACGTAGCTATTACCCCCGAAAACTAAAACTTTTGAAATAGGAAAAGAGCCTTTAATCACATTCTTTACCATTTGCAATCATAAAATAGTCTAATATCTTCATTTTTTCCACAGACGTAGCTATTACCCCGAAAACTAAAACTTTTGAAATAGGAAAAGAGCCTTTAATCACATTCTTTACCATTTGCAATCATAAAATAGTCTAATATCTTCATTTTTTCCACAGACGTAGCTATTACCCCAGAAAACTAAAACTTTTGAAATAGGAAAAGAGCCTTTAATCACATTCTTTACCATTTGCAATCATAAAATAGTCTAATATCTTCATTTTTTCCACGGACGTAGCTATTACCCCCGAAAACTAAATCTTCTGAAATAGGAAAAGAGCCTTTAATCACATTCTTTACCATTTGCAATCAAAAAATAGTGTATTATTTTCATTTTTTCCAAGGACGTTTAATCACATTCTTTACCATTTGCAATCATAAAATAGTCTAATATCTTCATTCTTTCCAAGGAGCGTTTAATCACATTCTTTACAATTTGCAATCATAAAATAGTCTAATATCTTCATTTTTTCCACGGACGTAGCTATTACCCCCGAAAACTAAAACTTTTGAAATAGGAAAAGAGCCTTTAATCACATTCTTTACCATTTGCAATCATAAAATAGTCTAATATCTTCATTTTTTCCAAGGAGCGTTTAATCACATTCTTTACCATTTGCAATCATAAAATAGTCTAATATCTTCATTTTTTCCACGACGTAGCTATTACCCCAAAACTAAAACTTTTGAAATAGGAAAAGAGCCTTTAATCACATTCTTTACCATTTGCAATCATAAAATAGTCTAATATCTTCATTTTTTCCACAGACGTAGCTATTACCCCCGAAAACTAAAACTTTTGAAATAGGAAAAGAGCCTTTAATCACATTCTTTACCATTTGCAATCATAAAATAGTCTAATATCTTCATTTTTTCCACAGGACGTAGCTATTACCCGAAAACTAAAACTTTTGAAATAGGAAAAGAGCCTTTAAACACATTCTTTACCATGTGCAATCATAAAATAGTCTAATATCTTCATTTTTTCCACGGACGTAGCTATTACCCCCGAAAACTAAAACTTTTGAAATAGGAAAAGAGCCTTTAATCACATTCTTTACCATTTGCAATCATAAAATAGTCTAATATCTTCATTTTTTCCAAGGACGTAGCTATTACCCCCGAAAACTAAAACTTTTGAAATAGGAAAAGAGCCTTTAATCACATTCTTTACCATTTGCAATCATAAAATAGTCTAATATCTTCATTTTTTCCACAGACGTAGCTATTACCCCCGAAAACTAAAACTTTTGAAATAGGAAAAGAGCCTTTAATCACATTCTTTACCATTTGCAATCATAAAATAGTCTAATATCTTCATTTTTTCCACAGACGTAGCTATTACCCCCGAAAACTAAAACTTTTGAAATAGGAAAAGAGCCTTTAATCACATTCTTTACCATTTGCAATCATAAAATAGTCTAATATCTTCATTTTTTCCACCATAGCTATTAAAAACTAAAACTTTTGAAATAGGAAAAGAGCCTTTAATCACATTCTTTACCATTTGCAATCATAAAATAGTCTAATATCTTCATTTTTTCCACGGACGTAGCTATTACCCCCGAAAACTAAAACTTTTGAAATAGGAAAAGAGCCTTTAATCACATTCTTTACCATTTGCAATCATAAAATAGTCTAATATCTTCATTTTTTCCACAGGACGTAGCTATTACCCCGAAAACTAAAACTTTTGAAATAGGAAAAGAGCCTTTAATCACATTCTTTACCATTTGCAATCATAAAATAGTCTAATATCTTCATTTTTTCCACAGGAGCTTTATATTACCAGAAAACTAAAACTTTTGAAATAGGAGCCTTTAATCACATTCTTTACCATTTGCAATCATAAAATAGTCTAATATCTTCATTTTTTCCACAGACGTAGCTATTACCCCCGAAAACTAAAACTTTTGAAATAGGAAAAGAGCCTTTAATCACATTCTTTACCATTTGCAATCATAAAATAGTCTAATATCTTCATTTTTTCCACGACGTAGCTATTACCCCCGAAAACTAAAACTTTTGAAATAGGAAAAGAGCCTTTAATCACATTCTTTACCATTTGCAATCATAAAATAGTCTAATATCTTCATTTTTTCCACAGACGTAGCTATTACCCCCGAAAACTAAAACTTTTGAAATAGGAAAAGAGCCTTTAATCACATTCTTTACCATTTGCAATCATAAAATAGTCTAATATCTTCATTTTTTCCACGACGTAGCTATTACCCCCGAAAACTAAAACTTTTGAAATAGGAAAAGAGCCTTTAATCACATTCTTTACCATTTGCAATCATAAAATAGTAACTAATATCTTCATTTACCATTTCAATCATAAAACTAAAACTTTTGAAATAGGAAAAGAGCCTTTAATCACATTCTTTACCATTTGCAATCATAAAATAGTCTAATATCTTCATTTTTTCCACAGGACGTAGCTATTACCCCCGAAAACTAAAACTTTTGAAATAGGAAAAGAGCCTTTAATCACATTCTTTACCATTTGCAATCATAAAATAGTCTAATATCTTCATTTTTTCCACAGACGTAGCTATTACCCCGAAAACTAAAACTTTTGAAATAGGAAAAGAGCCTTTAATCACATTCTTTACCATTTGCAATCATAAAATAGTCTAATATCTTCATTTTTTCCACAGACGTAGCTATTACCCCGAAAACTAAAACTTTTGAAATAGGAAAAGAGCCTTTAATCACATTCTTTACCATTTGCAATCATAAAATAGTCTAATATCTTCATTTTTTCCACGGACGTAGCTATTACCCCCGAAAACTAAAACTTTTGAAATAGGAAAAGAGCCTTTAATCACATTCTTTACCATTTGCAATCATAAAATAGTCTAATATCTTCATTTTTTCCACAGACGTAGCTATTACCCCAAAAACTAAATCTTTTTAAGGAGCCTTTAATCACATTCTTTACCATTTGCAATCATAAAATAGTCTAATATCTTCATTTTTTCCACAGACGTAGCTATTACCCCCGAAAACTAAAACTTTTGAAATAGGAAAAGAGCCTTTAATCATATTCTTTACCATTTGCAATCATAAAATAGTCTAATATCTTCATTTTTTCCAAGGAGCGAAATTTTAATCACATTCTTTACCATTTGCAATCATAAAATAGTCTAATATCTTCATTTTTTCCACAGACGTAGCTATTACCCCAAAACTAAAACTTTTGAAATAGGAAAAGAGCCTTTAATCACATTCTTTACCATTTGCAATCATAAAATAGTCTAATATCTTCATTTTTTCCACAGACGTAGCTATTACCCCCGAAAACTAAAACTTTTGAAATAGGAAAAGAGCCTTTAATCACATTCTTTACCATTTGCAATCATAAAATAGTCTAATATCTTCATTTTTTCCACAGACGTAGCTATTACCCGAAAACTAAAACTTTTGAAATAGGAAAAGAGCCTTTAATCACATTCTTTACCATTTGCAATCATAAAATAGTCTAATATCTTCATTTTTTCCACAGACGTAGCTATTACCCCCGAAAACTAAAACTTTTGAAATAGGAAAAGAGCCTTTAATCACATTCTTTACCATTTGCAATCATAAAATAGTCTAATATCTTCATTTTTTCCACAGGACGTAGCTATTACCCCGAAAACTAAAACTTTTGAAATAGGAAAAGAGCCTTTAATCACATTCTTTACCATTTGCAATCATAAAATAGTCTAATATCTTCATTTTTTCCACAGGACGTAGCTATTACCCCCGAAAACTAAAACTTTTGAAATAGGAAAAGAGCCTTTAATCACATTCTTTACCATTTGCAATCATAAAATAGTCTAATATCTTCATTTTTTCCACAGACGTAGCTATTACCCCCGAAAACTAAAACTTTTGAAATAGGAAAAGAGCCTTTAATCACATTCTTTACCATTGCAATCATAAAATAGTCTAATATCTTCATTTTTTCCACAGACGTAGCTATTACTCCGAAAACTAAAACTTTTGAAATAGGAAAAGAGCCTTTAATCACATTCTTTACCATTTGCAATCATAAAATAGTCTAATATCTTCATTTTTTCCACAGACGTAGCTATTACCCCCGAAAACTAAAACTTTTGAAATAGGAAAAGAGCCTTTAATCACATTCTTTACCATTTGCAATCATAAAATAGTCTAATATCTTCATTTTTTCCACAGACGTAGCTATTACCCGAAAACTAAAACTTTTGAAATAGGAAAAGAGCCTTTAATCACATTCTTTACCATTTGCAATCATAAAATAGTCTAATATCTTCATTTTTTCCACAGACGTAGCTATTACCCCCGAAAACTAAAACTTTTGAAATAGGAAAAGAGCCTTTAATCACATTCTTTACCATTTGCAATCATAAAATAGTCTAATATCTTCATTTTTTCCACAGACGTAGCTATTACCCCCGAAAACTAAAACTTTTGAAATAGGAAAAGAGCCTTTAATCACATTCTTTACCATTTGCAATCATAAAATAGTCTAATATCTTCATTTTTTCCACAGACGTAGCTATTACCCCCGAAAACTAAAACTTTTGAAATAGGAAAAGAGCCTTTAATCACATTCTTTACCATTTGCAATCATAAAATAGTCTAATATCTTCATTTTTTCCACGGACGTAGCTATTACCCCCGAAAACTAAAACTTTTGAAATAGGAAAAGAGCCTTTAATCACATTCTTTACCATTTGCAATCATAAAATAGTCTAATATCTTCATTTTTTCCACAGACGTAGCTATTACCCCGAAAACTAAAACTTTTGAAATAGGAAAAGAGCCTTTAATCACATTCTTTACCATTTGCAATCATAAAATAGTCTAATATCTTCATTTTTTCCACAGACGTAGCTATTACCCCCGAAAACTAAAACTTTTGAAATAGGAAAAGAGCCTTTAATCACATTCTTTACCATTTGCAATCATAAAATAGTCTAATATCTTCATTTTTTCCACAGACGTAGCTATTACCCCCGAAAACTAAAACTTTTGAAATAGGAAAAGAGCCTTTAATCACATTCTTTACCATTTGCAATCATAAAATAGTCTAATATCTTCATTTTTTCCACGGACGTAGCTATTACCCCCGAAAACTAAAACTTTTGAAATAGGAAAAGAGCCTTTAATCACATTCTTTACCATTTGCAATCATAAAATAGTCTAATATCTTCATTTTTTCCACGACGTAGCTATTACCCCCGAAAACTAAAACTTTTGAAATAGGAAAAGAGCCTTTAATCACATTCTTTACCATTTGCAATCATAAAATAGTCTAATATCTTCATTTTTTCCACAGACGTAGCTATTACCCCGAAAACTAAAACTTTTGAAATAGGAAAAGAGCCTTTAATCACATTCTTTACCATTTGCAATCATAAAATAGTCTAATATCTTCATTTTTTCCACAGACGTAGCTATTACCCCCGAAAACTAAAACTTTTGAAATAGGAAAAGAGCCTTTAATCACATTCTTTACCATTTGCAATCATAAAATAGTCTAATATCTTCATTTTTTCCACAGACGTAGCTATTACCCCGAAAACTAAAACTTTTGAAATAGGAAAAGAGCCTTTAATCACATTCTTTACCATTTGCAATCATAAAATAGTCTAATATCTTCATTTTTTCCACGACGTAGCTATTACCCCCGAAAACTAAAACTTTTGAAATAGGAAAAGAGCCTTTAATCACATTCTTTACCATTTGCAATCATAAAATAGTCTAATATCTTCATTTTTTCCACGACGTAGCTATTACCCCGAAAACTAAAACTTTTGAAATAGGAAAAGAGCCTTTAATCACATTCTTTACCATTTGCAATCATAAAATAGTCTAATATCTTCATTTTTTCCACAGACCGAAAACTAAAACTTTTGAAATAGGAAAAGAGCCTTTAATCACATTCTTTACCATTTGCAATCATAAAATAGTCTAATATCTTCATTTTTTCCACAGACGTAGCTATTACCCCGAAAACTAAAACTTTTGAAATAGGAAAAGAGCCTTTAATCACATTCTTTACCATTGCAATCATAAAATAGTCTAATATCTTCATTTTTTCCACAGACGTAGCTATTACCCTCGAAAACTAAAACTTTTGAAATAGGAAAAGAGCCTTTAATCACATTCTTTACCATTTGCAATCATAAAATAGTCTAATATCTTCATTTTTTCCACAGACGTAGCTATTACCCCCGAAAACTAAAACTTTTGAAATAGGAAAAGAGCCTTTAATCACATTCTTTACCATTGCAATCATAAAATAGTCTAATATCTTCATTTTTTCCACAGACGTAGCTATTACCGAAAACTAAAACTTTTGAAATAGGAAAAGAGCCTTTAATCACATTCTTTACCATTTGCAATCATAAAATAGTCTAATATCTTCATTTTTTCCACGACGTAGCTATTACCCCAAAACTAAAACTTTTGAAATAGGAAAAGAGCCTTTAATCACATTCTTTACCATTTGCAATCATAAAATAGTCTAATATCTTCATTTTTTCCACAGACGTAGCTATTACCCCAAAACTAAAACTTTTGAAATAGGAAAAGAGCCTTTAATCACATTCTTTACCATTTGCAATCATAAAATAGTCTAATATCTTCATTTTTTCCACAGACGTAGCTATTACCCCGAAAACTAAAACTTTTGAAATAGGAAAAGAGCCTTTAATCACATTCTTTACCATTGCAATCATAAAATAGTCTAATATCTTCATTTTTTCCACAGACGTAGCTATTACCCGAAAACTAAAACTTTTGAAATAGGAAAAGAGCCTTTAATCACATTCTTTACCATTTGCAATCATAAAATAGTCTAATATCTTCATTTTTTCCACGACGTAGCTATTACCCCGAAAACTAAAACTTTTGAAATAGGAAAAGAGCCTTTAATCACATTCTTTACCATTTGCAATCATAAAATAGTCTAATATCTTCATTTTTTCCACAGACGTAGCTATTACCCCCGAAAACTAAAACTTTTGAAATAGGAAAAGAGCCTTTAATCACATTCTTTACCATTTGCAATCATAAAATAGTCTAATATCTTCATTTTTTCCACAGACGTAGCTATTACCCCGAAAACTAAAACTTTTGAAATAGGAAAAGAGCCTTTAATCACATTCTTTACCATTTGCAATCATAAAATAGTCTAATATCTTCATTTTTTCCACGACGTAGCTATTACCCTGAAAACTAAAACTTTTGAAATAGGAAAAGAGCCTTTAATCACATTCTTTACCATTTGCAATCATAAAATAGTCTAATATCTTCATTTTTTCCACACGTAGCTATTACCCCAAAACTAAAACTTTTGAAATAGGAAAAGAGCCTTTAATCACATTCTTTACCATTGCAATCATAAAATAGTCTAATATCTTCATTTTTTCCACAGACGTAGCTATTACCCCCGAAAACTAAAACTTTTGAAATAGGAAAAGAGCCTTTAATCACATTCTTTACCATTTGCAATCATAAAATAGTCTAATATCTTCATTTTTTCCACAGACGTAGCTATTACCCCAAAACTAAAACTTTTGAAATAGGAAAAGAGCCTTTAATCACATTTCTTTACCATTTGCAATCATAAAATAGTCTAATATCTTCATTTTTTCCACGGACGTAGCTATTACCCCGAAAACTAAAACTTTTGAAATAGGAAAAGAGCCTTTAATCACATTCTTTACCATTTGCAATCATAAAATAGTCTAATATCTTCATTTTTTCCACAGACGCTAGAAAACTAAAACTTTTGAAATTTTAATCACATTCTTTACCATTTGCAATCATAAAATAGTCTAATATCTTCATTTTTTCCACGGACGTAGCTATTACCCCCGAAAACTAAAACTTTTGAAATAGGAAAAGAGCCTTTAATCACATTCTTTACCATTTGCAATCATAAAATAGTCTAATATCTTCATTTTTTCCACAGACGTAGCTATTACCCCCGAAAACTAAAACTTTTGAAATAGGAAAAGAGCCTTTAATCACATTCTTTACCATGTGCAATCATAAAATAGTCTAATATCTTCATTTTTTCCACAGACGTAGCTATTACCCCGAAAACTAAAACTTTTGAAATAGGAAAAGAGCCTTTAATCACATTCTTTACCATTTGCAATCATAAAATAGTCTAATATCTTCATTTTTTCCACGACGTAGCTATTACCCCGAAAACTAAAACTTTTGAAATAGGAAAAGAGCCTTTAATCACATTCTTTACCATTTGCAATCATAAAATAGTCTAATATCTTCATTTTTTCCACAGACGTAGCTGAAAACTAAAACTTTTGAAATAGGAAAAGAGCCTTTAATCACATTCTTTACCATTTGCAATCATAAAATAGTCTAATATCTTCATTTTTTCCACAGACGTAGCTATTACCCCGAAAACTAAAACTTTTGAAATAGGAAAAGAGCCTTTAATCACATTCTTTACCATTTGCAATCATAAAATAGTCTAATATCTTCATTTTTTCCAAGGAGCGAAATTTAATCACATTCTTTACCATTTGCAATCATAAAATAGTCTAATATCTTCATTTTTTCCACAGACGTAGCTATTACCCCAAAACTAAAACTTTTGAAATAGGAAAAGAGCCTTTAATCACATTCTTTACCATTTGCAATCATAAAATAGTCTAATATCTTCATTTTTTCCACAGACGTAGCTATTACCCCCGAAAACTAAAACTTTTGAAATAGGAAAAGAGCCTTTAATCACATTCTTTACCATTTGCAATCATAAAATAGTCTAATATCTTCATTTTTTCCACAGACGTAGCTATTACCCGAAAACTAAAACTTTTGAAATAGGAAAAGAGCCTTTAATCACATTCTTTACCATTTGCAATCATAAAATAGTCTAATATCTTCATTTTTTCCACAGACGTAGCTATTACCCCCGAAAACTAAAACTTTTGAAATAGGAAAAGAGCCTTTAATCACATTCTTTACCATTTGCAATCATAAAATAGTCTAATATCTTCATTTTTTCCACAGACGTAGCTATTACCCCGAAAACTAAAACTTTTGAAATAGGAAAAGAGCCTTTAATCACATTCTTTACCATGTGCAATCATAAAATAGTCTAATATCTTCATTTTTTCCACGGACGTAGCTATTACCCCCGAAAACTAAAACTTTTGAAATAGGAAAAGAGCCTTTAATCACATTCTTTACCATTTGCAATCATAAAAGAGTCTAATATCTTCATTTTTTCCACAGACGTAGCTATTACCCCAAAAAACTTGAAATAGGAAAAGAGCCTTTAATCACATTCTTTACCATGTGCAATCATAAAATAGTCTAATATCTTCATTTTTTCCACAGACGTAGCTATTACCCCGAAAACTAAAACTTTTGAAATAGGAAAAGAGCCTTTAATCACATTCTTTACCATTTGCAATCATAAAATAGTCTAATATCTTCATTTTTTCCACAGACGTAGCTATTACCCCGAAAACTAAAACTTTTGAAATAGGAAAAGAGCCTTTAATCACATTCTTTACCATGTGCAATCATAAAATAGTCTAATATCTTCATTTTTTCCACAGACGTAGCTATTACCGAAAACTAAAACTTTTGAAATAGGAAAAGAGCCTTTAATCACATTCTTTACCATTTGCAATCATAAAATATTCTAATATCTTCATTTTTTCCACAGACGTAGCTATTACCCCCGAAAACTAAAACTTTTGAAATAGGAAAAGAGCCTTTAATCACATTCTTTACCATTTGCAATCATAAAATAGTCTAATATCTTCATTTTTTCCACAGACGTAGCTATTACCCCGAAAACTAAAACTTTTGAAATAGGAAAAGAGCCTTTAATCACATTCTTTACCATTTGCAATCATAAAATAGTCTAATATCTTCATTTTTTCCACAGACGTAGCTATTACCCCGAAAACTAAAACTTTTGAAATAAGAAAAGAGCCTTTAATCAAATTCTTTACCATTTGCAATCATAAAATAGTCTAATATCTTCATTTTTTCCACAGACGTAGCTATTACCCCGAAAACTAAAACTTTTGAAATAGGAAAAGAGCCTTTAATCACATTCTTTACCATTTGCAATCATAAAATAGTCTAATAAAATAGTCTAATACTTTAATCACATTCTTTACCATTTGCAATCATAAAATAGTCTAATATCTTCATTTTTTCCACGGACGTAGCTATTACCCCGAAAACTAAAACTTTTGAAATAGGAAAAGAGCCTTTAATCACATTCTTTACCATTTGCAATCATAAAATAGTCTAATATCTTCATTTTTTCCACAGACGTAGCTATTACCCCCGAAAACTAAAACTTTTGAAATAGGAAAAGAGCCTTTAATCACATTCTTTACCATTTGCAATCATAAAATAGTCTAATATCTTCATTTTTTCCACAGACGTAGCTATTACCCCGAAAACTAAAACTTTTGAAATAGGAAAAGAGCCTTTAATCACATTCTTTACCATTTGCAATCATAAAATAGTCTAATATCTTCATTTTTTCCACAGACGTAGCTATTACCCCAAAACTAAAACTTTTGAAATAGGAAAAGAGCCTTTAATCACATTCTTTACCATGTGCAATCATAAAATAGTCTAATATCTTCATTTTTTCCACAGAAGTAGCTATTACCTCCAAAAACTAAATTTTTTGAAATAGGAAAAGAGCCTTTAATCACATTCTTTACCATTTGCAATCATAAAATAGTCTAATATCTTCATTTTTTCCACAGACGTAGCTATTACCCCCGAAAACTAAAACTTTTGAAATAGGAAAAGAGCCTTTAATCACATTCTTTACCATTTGCAATCATAAAATAGTCTAATATCTTCATTTTTTCCACAGACGTAGCTATTACCGAAAACTAAAACTTTTGAAATAGGAAAAGAGCCTTTAATCACATTCTTTACCATTTGCAATCATAAAATAGTCTAATATCTTCATTTTTTCCACAGACGTAGCTATTACCCCGAAAACTAAAACTTTTGAAATAGGAAAAGAGCCTTTAATCACATTCTTTACCATTTGCAATCATAAAATAGTCTAATATCTTCATTTTTTCCACGACGTAGCTATTACCCCCGAAAACTAAAACTTTTGAAATAGGAAAAGAGCCTTTAATCACATTCTTTACCATTTGCAATCATAAAATAGTCTAATATCTTCATTTTTTCCACAGACGTAGCTATTACCCCGAAAACTAAAACTTTTGAAATAGGAAAAGAGCCTTTAATCACATTCTTTACCATTTGCAATCATAAAATAGTCTAATATCTTCATTTTTTCCACAGACGTAGCTATTACCCCGAAAACTAAAACTTTTGAAATAGGAAAAGAGCCTTTAATCACATTCTTTACCATTTGCAATCATAAAATAGTCTAATATCTTCATTTTTTCCACAGACGTAGCTATTACCCCGAAAACTAAAACTTTTGAAATAGGAAAAGAGCCTTTAATCACATTCTTTACCATTTGCAATCATAAAATAGTCTAATATCTTCATTTTTTCCACAGACGTAGCTATTACCCCCGAAAACTAAAACTTTTGAAATAGGAAAAGAGCCTTTAATCACATTCTTTACCATTTGCAATCATAAAATAGTCTAATATCTTCATTTTTTCCACAGACGTAGCTATTACCCCCGAAAACTAAAACTTTTGAAATAGGAAAAGAGCCTTTAATCACATTCTTTACCATTTGCAATCATAAAATAGTCTAATATCTTCATTTTTTCCACAGACGTAGCTATTACCCCGAAAACTAAAACTTTTGAAATAGGAAAAGAGCCTTTAATCACATTCTTTACCATTTGCAATCATAAAATAGTCTAATATCTTCATTTTTTCCACAGACGTAGCTATTACCCCGAAAACTAAAACTTTTGAAATAGGAAAAGAGCCTTTAATCACATTCTTTACCATTTGCAATCATAAAATAGTCTAATATCTTCATTTTTTCCACGACGTAGCTATTACCCCGAAAACTAAAACTTTTGAAATAGGAAAAGAGCCTTTAATCACATTCTTTACCATTTGCAATCATAAAATAGTCTAATATCTTCATTTTTTCCACAGACGTAGCTATTACCCCGAAAACTAAAACTTTTGAAATAGGAAAAGAGCCTTTAATCACATTCTTTACCATTTGCAATCATAAAATAGTCTAATATCTTCATTTTTTCCACAGACGTAGCTATTACCCCCGAAAACTAAAACTTTTGAAATAGGAAAAGAGCCTTTAATCACATTCTTTACCATTTGCAATCATAAAATAGTCTAATATCTTCATTTTTTCCACAGACGTAGCTATTACCCCGAAAACTAAAACTTTTGAAATAGGAAAAGAGCCTTTAATCACATTCTTTACCATTTGCAATCATAAAATAGTCTAATATCTTCATTTTTTCCACACGTAGCTATTACCCCCGAAAACTAAAACTTTTGAAATAGGAAAAGAGCCTTTAATCACATTCTTTACCATTTGCAATCATAAAATAGTCTAATATCTTCATTTTTTCCACGACGTAGCTATTACCCCCGAAAACTAAAACTTTTGAAATAGGAAAAGAGCCTTTAATCACATTCTTTACCATTTGCAATCATAAAATAGTCTAATATCTTCATTTTTTCCACGGACGTAGCTATTACCCCGAAAACTAAAACTTTTGAAATAGGAAAAGAGCCTTTAATCACATTCTTTACCATTTGCAATCATAAAATAGTCTAATATCTTCATTTTTTCCACAGACGTAGCTATTACCCCGAAAACTAAAACTTTTGAAATAGGAAAAGAGCCTTTAATCACATTCTTTACCATTTGCAATCATAAAATAGTCTAATATCTTCATTTTTTCCACGACGTAGCTATTACCCCGAAAACTAAAACTTTTGAAATAGGAAAAGAGCCTTTAATCACATTCTTTACCATTTGCAATCATAAAATAGTCTAATATCTTCATTTTTTCCACAGACGTAGCTATTACCCCCGAAAACTAAAACTTTTGAAATAGGAAAAGAGCCTTTAATCACATTCTTTACCATTTGCAATCATAAAATAGTCTAATATCTTCATTTTTTCCACAGACGTAGCTATTACCCCGAAAACTAAAACTTTTGAAATAGGAAAAGAGCCTTTAATCACATTCTTTACCATTTGCAATCATAAAATAGTCTAATATCTTCATTTTTTCCACAGACGTAGCTATTACCCCGAAAACTAAAACTTTTGAAATAGGAAAAGAGCCTTTAATCACATTCTTTACCATTTGCAATCATAAAATAGTCTAATATCTTCATTTTTTCCACAGACGTAGCTATTACCCCGAAAACTAAAACTTTTGAAATAGGAAAAGAGCCTTTAATCACATTCTTTACCATTTGCAATCATAAAATAGTCTAATATCTTCATTTTTTCCACAGACGTAGCTATTACCCCGAAAACTAAAACTTTTGAAATAGGAAAAGAGCCTTTAATCACATTCTTTACCATTTGCAATCATAAAATAGTCTAATATCTTCATTTTTTCCACGGACGTAGCTACTACCCCCGAAAACTAAACCTTTTGAAATAGGAAAAGAGCCTTTAATCACATTCTTTACCATATGCAATCATAAAATAGTCTAATATTCTTCACCCGAAAACTAAAACTTTTGAAATAGGAAAAGAGCCTTTAATCAAATTCTTTACCATATACAATAATAAAATAGTCTAATATCTTCATTTTTTCCACAGACGTAGCTATTACCCCGAAAACTAAAACTTTTGAAATAGGAAAAGAGCCTTTAATCACATTCTTTACCATTTGCAATCATAAAATAGTCTAATATCTTCATTTTTTCCACAGACGTAGCTATTACCCCGAAAACTAAAACTTTTGAAATAGGAAAAGAGCCTTTAATCACATTCTTTACCATTTGCAATCATAAAATAGTCTAATATCTTCATTTTTTCCACAGACGTAGCTATTACCCCGAAAACTAAAACTTTTGAAATAGGAAAAGAGCCTTTAATCACATTCTTTACCATTGCAATCATAAAATAGTCTAATATCTTCACCACGAGAACTAAAACTTTTGAAATAGGAAAAGAGCCTTTAATCACATTCTTTACCATTTGCAATCATAAAATAGTCTAATATCTTCATTTTTTCCACAGACGTAGCTATTACCCCGAAAACTAAAACTTTTGAAATAGGAAAAGAGCCTTTAATCACATTCTTTACCATTTGCAATCATAAAATAGTCTAATATCTTCATTTTTTCCAAGGAGCGTTTAATCACATTCTTTACCATTTGAATCATAAAATAGTCTAAATCTTCAGGAAAAGAGCCTTTAATCACATTCTTTACCATTTGCAATCATAAAATAGTCTAATATCTTCATTTTTTCCACAGACGTAGCTATTACCCCGAAAACTAAAACTTTTGAAATAGGAAAGAGCCTTTAATCACATTCTTTACCATTTGCAATCATAAAATAGTCTAATATCTTCATTTTTTCCACAGACGTAGCTATTACCCCCGAAAACTAAAACTTTTGAAATAGGAAAAGAGCCTTTAATCACATTCTTTACCATTTGCAATCATAAAATAGTCTAATATCTTCATTTTTTCCACGGACGTAGCTATTACCCCGAAAACTAAAACTTTTGAAATAGGAAAAGAGCCTTTAATCACATTCTTTACCATTTGCAATCATAAAATAGTCTAATATCTTCATTTTTTCCACAGACGTAGCTATTACCCCGAAAACTAAAACTTTTGAAATAGGAAAAGAGCCTTTAATCACATTCTTTACCATTTGCAATCATAAAATAGTCTAATATCTTCATTTTTTCCACAGACGTAGCTATTACCCCGAAAACTAAAACTTTTGAAATAGGAAAAGAGCCTTTAATCACATTCTTTACCATTTGCAATCATAAAATAGTCTAATATCTTCATTTTTTCCACAGACGTAGCTATTACCCCAAAACTAAAACTTTTGAAATAGGAAAAGAGCCTTTAATCACATTCTTTACCATTTGCAATCATAAAAAGAGCTAATCACATTCTTTACCATTTGCAATCATAAAATAGTCTAATATCTTCATTTTTTCCACAGACGTAGCTATTACCCTCGAAAACTAAAACTTTTGAAAGATGAAAAGAGCGTTTAATCACATTCTTTACCATTTGCAATCATAAAATAGTCTAATATCTTCATTTTTTCCAAGGAGCGTTTAATCACATTCTTTACCATTTGCAATCATAAAATAGTCTAATATCTTCATTTTTTCCACGGACGTAGCTATTACCCCCGAAAACTAAAACTTTTGAAATAGGAAAACAGCCTTTAATCACATTCTTTACCATTTGCAATCATAAAATAGTCTAATATCTTCATTTTTTCCAAGGAGCGTTTAATCACATTCTTTACCATTTGCAATCATAAAATAGTCTAATATCTTCATTTTTTCCACAGACGTAGCTATTACCCCCCGAAAACTGAAACTTTTGAAATAGGAAAAGAGCCTTTAATCACATTCTTTACCATTTGCAATCATAAAATAGTCTAATATCTTCATTTTTTCCACGGACGTAGCTATTACCCCCGAAAACTAAAACTTTTGAAATAGGAAAAGAGCCTTTAATCACATTCTTTACCATTTGCAATCATAAAATAGTCTAATATCTTCATTTTTTCCAAGGAGCGTTTAATCACATTCTTTACCATTTGCAATCATAAAATAGTCTAATATCTTCATTTTTTCCACGGACGTAGCTATTAACCCCAAAACTAAAACTTTTGAAATAGGAAAAGAGCCTTTAATCACATTCTTTACCATTTGCAATCATAAAATAGTCTAATATCTTCATTTTTTCCACAGACGTAGCTATTACCCCCGAAAACTAAAACTTTTGAAATAGGAAAAGAGCCTTTAATCACATTCTTTACCATTTGCAATCATAAAATAGTCTAATATCTTCATTTTTTCCACGGACGTAGCTATTACCCCCGAAAACTAAAACTTTTGAAATAGGAAAAGAGCCTTTAATCACATTCTTTACCATTTGCAATCATAAAATAGTCTAATATCTTCATTTTTTCCACAGGACGTAGCTATTACCCCCGAAAACTAAAACTTTTGAAATAGGAAAAGAGCCTTTAATCACATTCTTTACCATTTGCAATCATAAAATAGTCTAATATCTTCATTTTTTCCACGGACGTAGCTATTACCCCCGAAAACTAAAACTTTTGAAATAGGAAAAGAGCCTTTAATCACATTCTTTACCATTTGCAATCATAAAATAGTCTAATATCTTCATTTTTTCCACGACGTAGCTATTACCCCCGAAAACTAAAACTTTTGAAATAGGAAAAGAGCCTTTAATCACATTCTTTACCATTTGCAATCATAAAATAGTCTAATATCTTCATTTTTTCCACAGGACGTAGCTATTACCCCCGAAAACTAAAACTTTTGAAATAGGAAAAGAGCCTTTAATCACATTCTTTACCATTTGCAATCATAAAATAGTCTAATATCTTCATTTTTTCCACGGACGTAGCTATTACCCCCGAAAACTAAAACTTTTGAAATAGGAAAAGAGCCTTTAATCACATTCTTTACCATTTGCAATCATAAAATAGTCTAATATCTTCATTTTTTCCACGACGTAGCTATTACCCCCGAAAACTAAAACTTTTGAAATAGGAAAAGAGCCTTTAATCACATTCTTTACCATTTGCAATCATAAAATAGTCTAATATCTTCATTTTTTCCACACGTAGCTATTACCCCAAAACTAAAACTTTTGAAATAGGAAAAGAGCCTTTAATCACATTCTTTACCATTGCAATCATAAAATAGTCTAATATCTTCATTTTTTCCACAGACGTAGCTATTACCCCCGAAAACTAAAACTTTTGAAATAGGAAAAGAGCCTTTAATCACATTCTTTACCATTTGCAATCATAAAATAGTCTAATATCTTCATTTTTTCCACAGACGTAGCTATTACCCCAAAACTAAAACTTTTGAAATAGGAAAAGAGCCTTTAATCACATTCTTTACCATTTGCAATCATAAAATAGTCTAATATCTTCATTTTTTCCACAGACGTAGCTATTACCCCCGAAAACTAAAACTTTTGAAATAGGAAAAGAGCCTTTAATCACATTCTTTACCATTTGCAATCATAAAATAGTCTAATATCTTCATTTTTTCCACAGACGTAGCTATTACCCCCGAAAACTAAAACTTTTGAAATAGGAAAAGAGCCTTTAATCACATTCTTTACCATTTGCAATCATAAAATAGTCTAATATCTTCATTTTTTCCACAGACGTAGCTATTACCCCCGAAAACTAAAACTTTTGAAATAGGAAAAGAGCCTTTAATCACATTCTTTACCATTTGCAATCATAAAATAGTCTAATATCTTCATTTTTTCCACAGGACGTAGCTATTACCCCAAAACTAAAACTTTTGAAATAGGAAAAGAGCCTTTAATCACATTCTTTACCATTTGCAATCATAAAATAGTCTAATATCTTCATTTTTTCCACAGGTAGCTATTACCCCCGAAAACTAAAACTTTTGAAATAGGAAAAGAGCCTTTAATCACATTCTTTACCATTTGCAATCATAAAATAGTCTAATATCTTCATTTTTTCCACAGACGTAGCTATTACCCCCGAAAACTAAAACTTTTGAAATAGGAAAAGAGCCTTTAATCACATTCTTTACCATTTGCAATCATAAAATAGTCTAATATCTTCATTTTTTCCACGACGTAGCTATTACCCCGAAAACTAAAACTTTTGAAATAGGAAAAGAGCCTTTAATCACATTCTTTACCATTTGCAATCATAAAATAGTCTAATATCTTCATTTTTTCCACGGACGTAGCTATTACCCCCGAAAACTAAAACTTTTGAAATAGGAAAAGAGCCTTTAATCACATTCTTTACCATTTGCAATCATAAAATAGTCTAATATCTTCATTTTTTCCACAGACGTAGCTATTACCCCCGAAAACTAAAACTTTTGAAATAGGAAAAGAGCCTTTAATCACATTCTTTACCATTTGCAATCATAAAATAGTCTAATATCTTCATTTTTTCCACAGACGTAGCTATTACCCCCGAAAACTAAAACTTTTGAAATAGGAAAAGAGCCTTTAATCACATTCTTTACCATTTGCAATCATAAAATAGTCTAATATCTTCATTTTTTCCACAGGACGTAGCTATTACCCCCGAAAACTAAAACTTTTGAAATAGGAAAAGAGCCTTTAATCACATTCTTTACCATTTGCAATCATAAAATAGTCTAATATCTTCATTTTTTCCACAGGACGTAGCTATTACCCCCGAAAACTAAAACTTTTGAAATAGGAAAAGAGCCTTTAATCACATTCTTTACCATTTGCAATCATAAAATAGTCTAATATCTTCATTTTTTCCACAGACGTAGCTATTACCCCCGAAAACTAAAACTTTTGAAATAGGAAAAGAGCCTTTAATCACATTCTTTACCATTTGCAATCATAAAATAGTCTAATATCTTCATTTTTTCCACAGACGTAGCTATTACCCCGAAAACTAAAACTTTTGAAATAGGAAAAGAGCCTTTAATCACATTCTTTACCATTTGCAATCATAAAATAGTCTAATATCTTCATTTTTTCCACGGACGTAGCTATTACCCCCGAAAACTAAAACTTTTGAAATAGGAAAAGAGCCTTTAATCACATTCTTTACCATTTGCAATCATAAAATAGTCTAATATCTTCATTTTTTCCACGGACGTAGCTATTACCCCGAAAACTAAAACTTTTGAAATAGGAAAAGAGCCTTTAATCACATTCTTTACCATTTGCAATCATAAAATAGTCTAATATCTTCATTTTTTCCACGGACGTAGCTATTACCCCCGAAAACTAAAACTTTTGAAATAGGAAAAGAGCCTTTAATCACATTCTTTACCATTTGCAATCATAAAATAGTCTAATATCTTCATTTTTTCCACAGACGTAGCTATTACCCCCGAAAACTAAAACTTTTGAAATAGGAAAAGAGCCTTTAATCACATTCTTTACCATTTGCAATCATAAAATAGTCTAATATCTTCATTTTTTCCACAGACGTAGCTATTACCCCCGAAAACTAAAACTTTTGAAATAGGAAAAGAGCCTTTAATCACATTCTTTACCATTTACAATCATAAAATAGTCTAATATCTTCATTTTTTCCACAGACGTAGCTATTACCCCCGAAAACTAAAACTTTTGAAATAGGAAAAAGCCTTTAATCACATTCTTTACCATTTGCAATCATAAAATAATCTAATATCTTCATTTTTTCCACAGACGTAGCTATTACCCCCGAAAACTAAAACTTTTGAAATAGGAAAAGAGCCTTTAATCACATTCTTTACCATTTGCAATCATAAAATAGTCTAATATCTTCATTTTTTCCACGGACGTAGCTATTACCCCCGAAAACTAAAACTTTTGAAATAGGAAAAGAGCCTTTAATCACATTCTTTACCATTTGCAATCATAAAATAGTCTAATATCTTCATTTTTTCCACAGACGTAGCTATTACCCCCGAAAACTAAAACTTTTGAAATAGGAAAAGAGCCTTTAATCACATTCTTTACCATTTGCAATCATAAAATAGTCTAATATCTTCATTTTTTCCACAGACGTAGCTATTACCCCCGAAAACTAAAACTTTTGAAATAGGAAAAGAGCCTTTAATCACATTCTTTACCATTTGCAATCATAAAATAGTCTAATATCTTCATTTTTTCCACAGACGTAGCTATTACCCCCGAAAACTAAAACTTTTGAAATAGGAAAAGAGCCTTTAATCACATTCTTTACCATTTGCAATCATAAAATAGTCTAATATCTTCATTTTTTCCACGGACGTAGCTATTACCCCCGAAAACTAAAACTTTTGAAATAGGAAAAGAGCCTTTAATCACATTCTTTACCATTTGCAATCATAAAATAGTCTAATATCTTCATTTTTTCCACAGACGTAGCTATTACCCCCGAAAACTAAAACTTTTGAAATAGGAAAAGAGCCTTTAATCACATTCTTTACCATTTGCAATCATAAAATAGTCTAATATCTTCATTTTTTCCACAGACGTAGCTATTACCCCCGAAAACTAAAACTTTTGAAATAGGAAAAGAGCCTTTAATCACATTCTTTACCATTTGCAATCATAAAATAGTCTAATATCTTCATTTTTTCCACAGGACGTAGCTATTACCCCCGAAAACTAAAACTTTTGAAATAGGAAAAGAGCCTTTAATCACATTCTTTACCATTTGCAATCATAAAATAGTCTAATATCTTCATTTTTTCCACAGACGTAGCTATTACCCCCGAAAACTAAAACTTTTGAAATAGGAAAAGAGCCTTTAATCACATTCTTTACCATTTGCAATCATAAAATAGTCTAATATCTTCATTTTTTCCACAGACGTAGCTATTACCCCCGAAAACTAAAACTTTTGAAATAGGAAAAGAGCCTTTAATCACATTCTTTACCATTTGCAATCATAAAATAGTCTAATATCTTCATTTTTTCCACAGACGTAGCTATTACCCCCGAAAACTAAAACTTTTGAAATAGGAAAAGAGCCTTTAATCACATTCTTTACCATTTGCAATCATAAAATAGTCTAATATCTTCATTTTTTCCACAGACGTAGCTATTACCCCCGAAAACTAAAACTTTTGAAATAGGAAAAGAGCCTTTAATCACATTCTTTACCATTTGCAATCATAAAATAGTCTAATATCTTCATTTTTTCCACAGACGTAGCTATTACCCCCGAAAACTAAAACTTTTGAAATAGGAAAAGAGCCTTTAATCACATTCTTTACCATTTGCAATCATAAAATAGTCTAATATCTTCATTTTTTCCACAGGTAGCTATTACCCCCGAAAACTAAAACTTTTGAAATAGGAAAAGAGCCTTTAATCACATTCTTTACCATTTGCAATCATAAAATAGTCTAATATCTTCATTTTTTCCACGACGTAGCTATTACCCCGAAAACTAAAACTTTTGAAATAGGAAAAGAGCCTTTAATCACATTCTTTACCATTTGCAATCATAAAATAGTCTAATATCTTCATTTTTTCCACAGACGTAGCTATTACCCCCGAAAACTAAAACTTTTGAAATAGGAAAAGAGCCTTTAATCACATTCTTTACCATTTGCAATCATAAAATAGTCTAATATCTTCATTTTTTCCACAGACGTAGCTATTACCCCCGAAAACTAAAACTTTTGAAATAGGAAAAGAGCCTTTAATCACATTCTTTACCATTTGCAATCATAAAATAGTCTAATATCTTCATTTTTTCCACAGACGTAGCTATTACCCCCGAAAACTAAAACTTTTGAAATAGGAAAAGAGCCTTTAATCACATTCTTTACCATTTGCAATCATAAAATAGTCTAATATCTTCATTTTTTCCACAGACGTAGCTATTACCCCGAAAACTAAAACTTTTGAAATAGGAAAAGAGCCTTTAATCACATTCTTTACCATTTGCAATCATAAAATAGTCTAATATCTTCATTTTTTCCACAGGACGTAGCTATTACCCCCGAAAACTAAAACTTTTGAAATAGGAAAAGAGCCTTTAATCACATTCTTTACCATTTGCAATCATAAAATAGTCTAATATCTTCATTTTTTCCACAGACGTAGCTATTACCCCCGAAAACTAAAACTTTTGAAATAGGAAAAGAGCCTTTAATCACATTCTTTACCATTTGCAATCATAAAATAGTCTAATATCTTCATTTTTTCCACAGACGTAGCTATTACCCCCGAAAACTAAAACTTTTGAAATAGGAAAAGAGCCTTTAATCACATTCTTTACCATTTGCAATCATAAAATAGTCTAATATCTTCATTTTTTCCACAGACGTAGCTATTACCCCCGAAAACTAAAACTTTTGAAATAGGAAAAGAGCCTTTAATCACATTCTTTACCATTTGCAATCATAAAATAGTCTAATATCTTCATTTTTTCCACAGGACGTAGCTATTACCCTGAAAACTAAAACTTTTGAAATAGGAAAAGAGCCTTTAATCACATTCTTTACCATTTGCAATCATAAAATAGTCTAATATCTTCATTTTTTCCAAGGACGTAGCTATTACCCCCGAAAACTAAAACTTTTGAAATAGGAAAAGAGCCTTTAATCACATTCTTTACCATTTGCAATCATAAAATAGTCTAATATCTTCATTTTTTCCACAGACGTAGCTATTACCCCCGAAAACTAAAACTTTTGAAATAGGAAAAGAGCCTTTAATCACATTCTTTACCATTTGCAATCATAAAATAGTCTAATATCTTCATTTTTTCCACGGACGTAGCTATTACCCCCGAAAACTAAAACTTTTGAAATAGGAAAAGAGCCTTTAATCACATTCTTTACCATTTGCAATCATAAAATAGTCTAATATCTTCATTTTTTCCACAGACGTAGCTATTACCCCCGAAAACTAAAACTTTTGAAATAGGAAAAGAGCCTTTAATCACATTCTTTACCATTTGCAATCATAAAATAGTCTAATATCTTCATTTTTTCCACAGACGTAGCTATTACCCGAAAACTAAAACTTTTGAAATAGGAAAAGAGCCTTTAATCACATTCTTTACCATTTGCAATCATAAAATAGTCTAATATCTTCATTTTTTCCAGGACGTAGCTATTACCCCCGAAAACTAAAACTTTTGAAATAGGAAAAGAGCCTTTAATCACATTCTTTACCATTTGCAATCATAAAATAGTCTAATATCTTCATTTTTTCCACGGACGTAGCTATTACCCCGAAAACTAAAACTTTTGAAATAGGAAAAGAGCCTTTAATCACATTCTTTACCATTTGCAATCATAAAATAGTCTAATATCTTCATTTTTTCCACAGACGTAGCTATTACCCCGAAAACTAAAACTTTTGAAATAGGAAAAGAGCCTTTAATCACATTCTTTACCATTTGCAATCATAAAATAGTCTAATATCTTCATTTTTTCCACAGACGTAGCTATTACCCCCGAAAACTAAAACTTTTGAAATAGGAAAAGAGCCTTTAATCACATTCTTTACCATTTGCAATCATAAAATAGTCTAATATCTTCATTTTTTCCACAGACGTAGCTATTACCCCCGAAAACTAAAACTTTTGAAATAGGAAAAGAGCCTTTAATCACATTCTTTACCATTGCAATCATAAAATAGTCTAATATCTTCATTTTTTCCACAGACGTAGCTATTACCCCCGAAAACTAAAACTTTTGAAATAGGAAAAGAGCCTTTAATCACATTCTTTACCATTTGCAATCATAAAATAGTCTAATATCTTCATTTTTTCCACAGACGTAGCTATTACCCCGAAAACTAAAACTTTTGAAATAGGAAAAGAGCCTTTAATCACATTCTTTACCATTTGCAATCATAAAATAGTCTAATATCTTCATTTTTTCCACGGACGTAGCTATTACCCCCGAAAACTAAAACTTTTGAAATAGGAAAAGAGCCTTTAATCACATTCTTTACCATTTGCAATCATAAAATAGTCTAATATCTTCATTTTTTCCACGGACGTAGCTATTACCCCGAAAACTAAAACTTTTGAAATAGGAAAAGAGCCTTTAATCACATTCTTTACCATTTGCAATCATAAAATAGTCTAATATCTTCATTTTTTCCACGACGTAGCTATTACCCCGAAAACTAAAACTTTTGAAATAGGAAAAGAGCCTTTAATCACATTCTTTACCATTTGCAATCATAAAATAGTCTAATATCTTCATTTTTTCCACGGACGTAGCTATTACCCCGAAAACTAAAACTTTTGAAATAGGAAAAGAGCCTTTAATCACATTCTTTACCATTTGCAATCATAAAATAGTCTAATATCTTCATTTTTTCCACAGACGTAGCTATTACCCCGAAAACTAAAACTTTTGAAATAGGAAAAGAGCCTTTAATCACATTCTTTACCATTTGCAATCATAAAATAGTCTAATATCTTCATTTTTTCCACAGACGTAGCTATTACCCCCGAAAACTAAAACTTTTGAAATAGGAAAAGAGCCTTTAATCACATTCTTTACCATTTGCAATCATAAAATAGTCTAATATCTTCATTTTTTCCACAGACGTAGCTATTACCCCCGAAAACTAAAACTTTTGAAATAGGAAAAGAGCCTTTAATCACATTCTTTACCATTTGCAATCATAAAATAGTCTAATATCTTCATTTTTTCCACAGACGTAGCTATTACCCCCGAAAACTAAAACTTTTGAAATAGGAAAAGAGCCTTTAATCACATTCTTTACCATTTGCAATCATAAAATAGTCTAATATCTTCATTTTTTCCACGGACGTAGCTATTACCCCGAAAACTAAAACTTTTGAAATAGGAAAAGAGCCTTTAATCACATTCTTTACCATTTGCAATCATAAAATAGTCTAATATCTTCATTTTTTCCACAGACGTAGCTATTACCCCGAAAACTAAAACTTTTGAAATAGGAAAAGAGCCTTTAATCACATTCTTTACCATTTGCAATCATAAAATAGTCTAATATCTTCATTTTTTCCACAGACGTAGCTATTACCCCCGAAAACTAAAACTTTTGAAATAGGAAAAGAGCCTTTAATCACATTCTTTACCATTTGCAATCATAAAATAGTCTAATATCTTCATTTTTTCCACGGACGTAGCTATTACCCCCGAAAACTAAAACTTTTGAAATAGGAAAAGAGCCTTTAATCACATTCTTTACCATTTGCAATCATAAAATAGTCTAATATCTTCATTTTTTCCACGGACGTAGCTATTACCCCGAAAACTAAAACTTTTGAAATAGGAAAAGAGCCTTTAATCACATTCTTTACCATTTGCAATCATAAAATAGTCTAATATCTTCATTTTTTCCACAGACGTAGCTATTACCCGAAAACTAAAACTTTTGAAATAGGAAAAGAGCCTTTAATCACATTCTTTACCATTTGCAATCATAAAATAGTCTAATATCTTCATTTTTTCCACAGACGTAGCTATTACCCCCGAAAACTAAAACTTTTGAAATAGGAAAAGAGCCTTTAATCACATTCTTTACCATTTGCAATCATAAAATAGTCTAATATCTTCATTTTTTCCACAGACGTAGCTATTACCCCCGAAAACTAAAACTTTTGAAATAGGAAAAGAGCCTTTAATCACATTCTTTACCATTTGCAATCATAAAATAGTCTAATATCTTCATTTTTTCTACAGACGTAGCTATTACCCCCGAAAACTAAAACTTTTGAAATAGAAAAGAGCCTTTAATCACATTCTTTACCATTTGCAATCATAAAATAGTCTAATATCTTCATTTTTTCCACGGACGTAGCTATTACCCCCGAAAACTAAAACTTTTGAAATAGGAAAAGAGCCTTTAATCACATTCTTTACCATTTGCAATCATAAAATAGTCTAATATCTTCATTTTTTCCACAGACGTAGCTATTACCCCAGAAAACTAAAACTTTTGAAATAGGAAAAGAGCCTTTAATCACATTCTTTACCATTTGCAATCATAAAATAGTCTAATATCTTCATTTTTTCCACGGACGTAGCTATTACCCCCGAAAACTAAAACTTTTGAAATAGGAAAAGAGCCTTTAATCACATTCTTTACCATTTGCAATCATAAAATAGTCTAATATCTTCATTTTTTCCACAGACGTAGCTATTACCCCGAAAACTAAAACTTTTGAAATAGGAAAAGAGCCTTTAATCACATTCTTTACCATTTGCAATCATAAAATAGTCTAATATCTTCATTTTTTCCACGACGTAGCTATTACCCCGAAAACTAAAACTTTTGAAATAGGAAAAGAGCCTTTAATCACATTCTTTACCATTTGCAATCATAAAATAGTCTAATATCTTCATTTTTTCCACAGACGTAGCTATTACCCCGAAAACTAAAACTTTTGAAATAGGAAAAGAGCCTTTAATCACATTCTTTACCATTTGCAATCATAAAATAGTCTAATATCTTCATTTTTTCCACAGACGTAGCTATTACCCCGAAAACTAAAACTTTTGAAATAGGAAAAGAGCCTTTAATCACATTCTTTACCATTTGCAATCATAAAATAGTCTAATATCTTCATTTTTTCCACAGACGTAGCTATTACCCTCGAAAACTAAAACTTTTGAAATAGGAAAAGAGCCTTTAATCACATTCTTTACCATTTGCAATCATAAAATAGTCTAATATCTTCATTTTTTCCACGGACGTAGCTATTACCCCCGAAAACTAAAACTTTTGAAATAGGAAAAGAGCCTTTAATCACATTCTTTACCATTTGCAATCATAAAATAGTCTAATATCTTCATTTTTTCCACGGACGTAGCTATTACCCCCGAAAACTAAAACTTTTGAAATAGGAAAAGAGCCTTTAATCACATTCTTTACCATTTGCAATCATAAAATAGTCTAATATCTTCATTTTTTCCACAGACGTAGCTATTACCCCCGAAAACTAAAACTTTTGAAATAGGAAAAGAGCCTTTAATCACATTCTTTACCATTTGCAATCATAAAATAGTCTAATATCTTCATTTTTTCCACGGACGTAGCTATTACCCCCGAAAACTAAAACTTTTGAAATAGGAAAAGAGCCTTTAATCACATTCTTTACCATTTGCAATCATAAAATAGTCTAATATCTTCATTTTTTCCACGACGTAGCTATTACCCCGAAAACTAAAACTTTTGAAATAGGAAAAGAGCCTTTAATCACATTCTTTACCATTTGCAATCATAAAATAGTCTAATATCTTCATTTTTTCCACAGACGTAGCTATTACCCCGAAAACTAAAACTTTTGAAATAGGAAAAGAGCCTTTAATCACATTCTTTACCATTTGCAATCATAAAATAGTCTAATATCTTCATTTTTTCCACAGACGTAGCTATTACCCCCGAAAACTAAAACTTTTGAAATAGGAAAAGAGCCTTTAATCACATTCTTTACCATTTGCAATCATAAAATAGTCTAATATCTTCATTTTTTCCACAGACGTAGCTATTACCCCCGAAAACTAAAACTTTTGAAATAGGAAAAGAGCCTTTAATCACATTCTTTACCATTTGCAATCATAAAATAGTCTAATATCTTCATTTTTTCCACAGGCATAGCTATTACCTTCGAAAACTAAAACTTTTGAAATAGGAAAAGAGCCTTTAATCACATTCTTTACCATTTGCAATCATAAAATAGTCTAATATCTTCATTTTTTCCACGGACGTAGCTATTACCCCCGAAAACTAAAACTTTTGAAATAGGAAAAAGCCTTTAATCACATTCTTTACCATTTGCAATCATAAAATAATCTAATATCTTCATTTTTTCCACGGACGTAGCTATTACCCCCGAAAACTAAAACTTTTGAAATAGGAAAAGAGCCTTTAATCACATTCTTTACCATGCAATCATAAAATAGTCTAATATCTTCATTTTTCCACAGACGTAGCTATTACCCCGAAAACTAAAACTTTTGAAATAGGAAAAGAGCCTTTAATCACATTCTTTACCATTTGCAATCATAAAATAGTCTAATATCTTCATTTTTTCCACAGACGTAGCTATTACCCCGAAAACTAAAACTTTTGAAATAGGAAAAGAGCCTTTAATCACATTCTTTACCATTTGCAATCATAAAATAGTCTAATATCTTCATTTTTTCCACAGACGTAGCTATTACCCCCGAAAACTAAAACTTTTGAAATAGGAAAAGAGCCTTTAATCACATTCTTTACCATTTGCAATCATAAAATAGTCTAATATTTTCATTTTTTACACAGACGTAGCTATTACCCCCGAAAACTAAAACTTTTGAAATAGGAAAAGAGCCTTTAATCACATTCTTTACCATTTGCAATCATAAAATAGTCTAATATCTTCAATAGCTTTTCAAATAGGAAAAGAGCCTTTAATCACATTCTTTACCATTTGCAATCATAAAATAGTCTAATTTCTACATTTTTTCCACAGGCATAGCTATTACCCTCGAAAACTAAAACTTTTGAAATAGGAAAAGAGCCTTTAATCACATTCTTTACCATTTGCAATCATAAAATAGTCTAATATCTTCATTTTTTCCACGGACGTAGCTATTACCCCCGAAAACTAAAACTTTTGAAATAGGAAAAGAGCCTTTAATCACATTCTTTACCATTTGCAATCATTAAATAGTCTAATATCTTCATTTTTTTACAGACGTAGCTATTACCCCCGAAAACTAAAACTTTTGAAATAGGAAAAGAGCCTTTAATCACATTCTTTACCATTTGCAATCATAAATAGTCTAATATCTTCATTTTTTCCACGGACGTAGCTATTACCCCTGAAAACTAAAACTTTTGAAATAGGAAAAGAGCCTTTAATCACATTCTTTACCATTTGCAATCATAAAATAGTCTAATATCTTCAATTTTTCCACGGACGCCCCCGAAAACTAAAACTTTTGAAATAGGAAAAGAGCCTTTAATCACATTCTTTACCAAGTGCAATCATTAAATAGTCTAATATCTTCATTTTTTCCACGGACGTAGCTATTACCCCTGAAAACTAAAACTTTTGAAATAGGAAAAGAGCCTTTAATCACATTCTTTACCATTTGCAATCATAAAATAGTCTAATATCTTCATTTTTTCCACAGACGTAGCTATTATCCCCGAAAACTAAAACTTTTGAAATAGGAAAAGAGCCTTTAATCACATTCTTTACCATTTGCAATCATAAAATAGTCTAATATCTTCATTTTTTCCACAGACGTAGCTATTACCCCCGAAAACTGAGACTTTTGAAATACGAAAAGAGCCTTTAATCACATTCTTTACCATTTGCAATCATAAAATAGTCTAATATCTTCATTTTTTCCACGGACGTAGCTATTACCCCCGAAAACTAAAACTTTTGAAATAGGAAAAGAGCCTTTAATCACATTCTTTACCATTTGCAATCATGAAATAGTCTAATATCTTCATTTTTTCCACAGACGTAGCTATTACCCGAAAACTAAAACTTTTGAAATAGGAAAAGAGCCTTTAATCACATTCTTTACCATTTGCAATCATAAAATAGTCTAATATCTTCATTTTTTCCACGGACGTAGCTATTACCCCGAAAACTAAAACTTTTGAAATAGGAAAAGAGCCTTTAATCACATTCTTTACCATTTGCAATCATAAAATAGTCTAATATCTTCATTTTTTCCACAGACGTAGCTATTACCCCCGAAAACTAAAACTTTTGAAATAGGAAAAGAGCCTTTAATCACATTCTTTACCATTTGCAATCATAAAATAGTCTAATATCTTCTTTTTTCCACAGACATAGCTATTACCCTCGAAAACTAAAACTTTTGAAATAGGAAAAGAGCCTTTAATCACATTCTTTACCATTTGCAATCATAAAATAGTCTAATATCTTCATTTTTTCCACGGACGTAGCTATTACCCCCGAAAACTAAAACTTTTGAAATAGGAAAAGAGCCTTTAATCACATTCTTTACCATTTGCAATCATAAAATAGTCTAATATCTTATTTTTTCCACGGAACGTAGCTATTACCCCGAAAACTAAAACTTTTGAAATAGGAAAAGAGCCTTTAATCACATTCTTTACCATTTGCAATCATAAAATAGTCTAATATCTTCATTTTTTCCACAGACGTAGCTATTACCCGAAAACTAAAACTTTTGAAATAGGAAAAGAGCCTTTAATCACATTCTTTACCATGTGCAATCATAAAATAGTCTAATATCTTCATTTTTTCCACAGGCATAGCTATTACCCTGAAAACTAAAACTTTTGAAATAGGAAAAGAGCCTTTAATCACATTCTTTACCATTTGCAATCATAAAATAGTCTAATATCTTCATTTTTTCCACGACGTAGCTATTACCCGAAAACTAAAACTTTTGAAATAGGAAAAGAGCCTTTAATCACATTCTTTACCATTTGCAATCATAAAATAGTCTAATATCTTCATTTTTTCCACAGACGTAGCTATTACCCCCGAAAACTAAAACTTTTGAAATACGGAAAAGAGCCTTTAATCACATTCTTTACCATTTGCAATCATAAAATAGTCTAATATCTTCATTTTTTCCACGGACGTAGCTATTACCCCCGAAAACTAAAACTTTTGAAATAGGAAAAGAGCCTTTAATCACATTCTTTACCATTTGCAATCATAAAATAGTCTAATATCTTCATTTTTTCCACGACGTAGCTATTACCCCGAAAACTAAAACTTTTGAAATAGGAAAAGAGCCTTTAATCACATTCTTTACCATGTGCAATCATAAAATAGTCTAATATCTTCATTTTTTCCACGGACGTAGCTATTACCCCCGAAAACTAAAACTTTTGAAATAGGAAAAGAGCCTTTAATCACATTCTTTACCATTGCAATCATAAAATAGTCTAATATCTTCATTTTTTCCACAGACGTAGCTATTACCCCCGAAAACTAAAACTTTTGAAATAGGAAAAGAGCCTTTAATCACATTCTTTACCATTTGCAATCATAAAATAGTCTAATATCTTCATTTTTTCCACAGACGTAGCTATTACCCTCGAAAACTAAAACTTTTGAAATAGGAAAAGAGCCTTTAATCACATTCTTTACCATTGCAATCATAAAATAGTCTAATATATTCATTTTTTCCACAGACGTAGCTATTACCCCCGAAAACTAAAACTTTTGAAATAGGAAAAGAGCCTTTAATCACATTCTTTAGCATTTGCAATCATAAAATAGTCTAATATCTTCATTTTTTCCACAGACGTAGCTATTACCCCCAGAAACTAAAACTTTTGAAATAGGAAAAGAGCCTTTAATCACATTCTTTACCATTTGCAATCATAAAATAGTCTAATATTTTCATTTTTT